>NW_024879272.1:0-202500 GCF_018340385.1 Cyprinus carpio | reverse complement strand
GATAACAGGAACAGAAGGAAATCACTCGCACACACCTGCTGCTTCTTCCTGCGCAGAGAGAGCTTCGGCGAGAGACGCATGAGCGGATGAACCGAGTGAGACTGGAATCAAGCACTCACACGTCAGACACACATCAGCAGTAAATGAGTAATACATCACATACAGTAAAGACAGATGATCTTCATACCTCTCTCTCCACTGAGCCCACTGAGTTGTGTGCTTTAGAGTAGTGAAAGAGAAACTGAGGAGCAGAAGAGACGTCAGCGCTGTCAGAACCTCCACACACTGATGTGTGCCATGTGTTTGAGAGAGCTTACCCTCTTGAAGACATTCTGGATCTGCTCCTGATCCTGATTCCTCCACTCCACACCACACAGAGAGCTTAACACAGCCGAGCCCTGACACACACACACACACACACACACTCGTCTATATATGAGATACCACAGAAAGATACTGTGTGTGACCCCGGAGCACTAAACCAGTCATGAGGGTCAGATTTTTTGAAATTGAGATTTATACATCATCTGAGTTCTGAATAAATCATCTCTCCATTGATGTATAGTTTGTTAGGAGGACAATATTTGTCTGAGATACAACTATTTGAAAATCTGGAATCTGAGGGAGCAAAAAAATCTAAATATTGAGAAAATCATCTTTAAAGTTGTTCAAATGAGGTTCTTAGCAATGCATATTACTAATCAAAAATTAAGTTTTGATATTTTACAGTAGGAAACTTACTAAATATCTACATGAAACATGATCTTTACTTAATATCCTAATGATTTTTGTCATAAAAGAAAAATCGATAATTTTGACCCATACAATGTACTGTATTGTATTGGTCACAAATATCGGTGGTCAAAAGTTTGGAATAATTAGGATATTTTAATGAAATAAATATTTCCTGCTCAATGAGGCTGTATTTATTTGACTTAGAAGATACAGTAAAAATTGTGAAATATTATTAGAATGTAAAACAGCTGTTTTCTGTGTGAATCTCTGTTAAAGTGTAATTTATTTCTGTGATGTGCAGCTGTATTTTCAGCATCATTACTCCAGTCTTCAGTGTCACATGATCTTCAGAAATCATTCTAATATGATGATTTGCTGCTCGAGAAACATTTCTGATTATTATCAATGTTGAACACAGTTAATTATTCCAAACTGTTAGATAGATTATAAAACAATAAACAAGCCAAAAATGAATTAAATCATGTCTTCTCATACCTGAACATAATCTCCATAATCGTCACAATCTGTCAGTGGTCTTGGAAAGCTTTCTGCAATTATAAATACAAAGTCAATTATTTATTAACATACTAATTTGTTCATTTATTTTCACTGTAAAATATTGAAATTGTATACCAGACTCGGAGATATCCCTCTCCAAAATCATAAAGCACTATAAAACCTCACTGAAAACGCACACACACACATAATTCTTAATGGAATCTTAATCAAAACTAGATTTATATGACTATTTACATTTATTTAGACACTAGTTTTAGATGAAAGACTGATAAAACAATAGAGCCAGTAGGTAGTACTTCTGAATATATTCAATAGAAAGTCAAATAAGGATATCATTTTGTCCATTTTATTTGATTCCTTTAGTACCCTTAAAGCTTAATTCTAAATTATTCTTGATTTTCAGTAGGAATCATATACAAGTTAGTCTACATTATAGTTTTAGAATCAGAAAAGTGAGCAGCTCTTGTGTTCCTGCTGGAGTTACTCACCCACAGAAGAGCAGAAGACGCTGATGAAGAGCACTGAAGAGCAGAAGAGACACACGCCGCCCATCATCTCTGGACTAGTTACTGCAGGTTAGTCAGCGCCGCTGGAACTAGTGAAGTGAACTGCTGCTGATGCAGGAGGGGTGAAGTCTCTCAGAGCAGCCGACCAATCAGCAGCGAGATCCGCTCCCTGAGCATCGTTCCTGAGGAGCCAATCACGTGGGGTCCTGCTCTCTTAATGAGGCCTCCAACATCAGCGTCTACAGAGCACACACAGATAACCAATACATGCACTAAGAACTCTTTACCTTATTAAAACTGTATTTTGCACTTTTGTTTTTTATGCTTTATTTTTTACTTTTTATTTTATTTCTCAATCATCTGTTAACTTTCGGTTTTATGCTTTCTATTTAATTTTTCATTTTATTTCTCAATCATGTGTTATTAGTTTGAAATCATGTTTTTGCAAAGCTCTTTAAATGAGCATTGTGCATGAAGCGTGTTTAATAAACAAGCTTGCCTTGCTAACAGGAAACATTCGCACAACTTTCTACTAACTTACATAAATGTTAAGGCAAAACATTCTTAAAGTAATGTTTATGGAATAGTCTTTATTAATATTTACTATGCATTCTCATAATGTTGAGAGAACATACGCTCTACGTCCTTATTTGTGCTTGATGAACGTTCTAAGAAATGTTTTTATAACCATTAAATAACATTATAATCATCACAGGAAAACTGGACATTTTTATGTTCTTAAAATATTAAAAATAAATGTTTAAATAATGTTTCATTTAGGGTCCAAATATAGTAGAATGCTGTAAGAAACGTTTTTGCAACCTTTAAATAATATTATAATCACAACAAGAACACTTGTGAAAACTTTTATTGTTCTTAGAATATTAAAAATAAATCAAATAATGTTATGTTTGTGTGAAAATAAAGTTAGTAGAATGTTGTCAGAAACATTTTCGTAACCCTTAAATAACGTTAAAATAATGACAGAAACATTTTGAAACAGTGTCCCTGCAATGTTTTCATAACTTATGACTTAATAGCTTAGACCTTGGCTTAAAAGGGCTTTCTTTCTCTTCTTCTTCTTTTTTCTCGGTTATATGAACATGAAGTGAACATTCCATATTATAATTTTGCAAACATTATGGAAATGTTACTTTAGCATGTTCTCTGTACATTCTATAACGTAACAGATCTAGTAACATTTAAAAAACATTGATGAACATCTAACTGAAATGTTTCAGAAACAAAATATTCCACAAACAAATAAATAATGTTTTTGTACTAACTTTGAACAAATGTAGATTGTAGATTAGATGTAAATAATGTGCGCTAACAAGTAATTTTCTGTAATTATTAATGGCTTCAGAAACACTGCCAGTCAAACCTTTTTAAACAGTAAGATTTTTAATGTTTTTTATCAAAATTCAAAATCAGCAGAATGATTAGAATGATTTCTGAAGATCACGTGAGAATTCAGCTTTGATCACAGAAATAAATTATATTTTAAAATATATTCACATAGAAAGCAGTTATTATAAATAGTAAAAATATTTCTAAATGTTACTGTTTTTGCTGTACTTTGGATCAAATAAAGGCATTCTTGATGAGCAGAAGAGACTTCTTTCTAAAACATTAAAAACCGTACAGATATGGCACACATCTTCAGTGTTTAAAAACTCCTTAGATAACATCATTTTTTTTTAATCTTTCTTTGTATAACTCAAATGTTTAGTTTCAATGAACTTTTAATGCAACCAGCTCACATAAGTTAAACCAGCAGTATTTTTACAGCACAGAGACAGAAACAACCTAGTTTCCCACAAAAAGGTCTTGTATTTTCAAAAGTTTCAGCTGCACTGACCTAAAACACATTTTTAGCCCCCAACAACCATGAAACTGTCCACTTGGCTCAGAAACCGAGGGAACATGAGTCTTCTGTTTTTTATTCTGTTTACTCGTCTACTAAATTAGGGAGTTCAGTGTCTATCTAAATGTAAAAGTCTGTCATTCATCCGTGTCCTACATTTGACTCGATGAAATGAATTGGAAGAGAAAAATATTAAGAAGGCACAGAGGAAATGACTGAGACCCGCTGGACACCAGAGAGGAGACACAACACATGCACCTGTTTCAGACTCAATCAGTAATCACTGCAGTGGTGTCCACGTTTCACCAAATCACTCTGAGATCAAGACGAGGATAATGTGTGGATTCGTCACACCACTGGAACCGGTTCATCTGTAACCGGTGACACACAGGTTCCTCTGCTGTCCGTGTTGTGTCTTTGACGCATCAGTAAAGAATTACACAGTGGATTATTACGGTGTGAGACCAGACCCATGTGACATTCACCCTTTTCCATTGACTCAGAGCTTCCTCAGTTCATTTATGCACCGGAGACCTTCAGTTTACCGTCATCGAGCAGAGGATTGTGGGAATATTATTGGATTATATCATCGTTCAGAAGGCAGCATTCATTCGTGTGTCTGCTTCCAGAGATTTAGAGAGTTAATAACTTGCACTTTGAAGACAGGCTGTAGTGAGTTAAAGGGATCAATGGTGTGGACAGTAACTAGAATGTGTTCTTTTAGTTTTTTTCTTTATTTGCAGATAAAAACGTATTAGATGCTCTTGTGATATATAAACACATATGAACAGTCAATACAGGCAAAACCATTTGTTCCTGCACTGGTCAGTTTTGAGATTTTGGTCTATTTTGCTTCCGTTTCATGTTTTCTTTCAGACTAGAGGGGAGAAAACATCCCAAATACACAGTGAAGTTTTTATTTTATTGCGCTCTGCGTCTGTAGATCTCAGTTCCGATTCATATCTTTTACAAACACTGAACTTTACAGTTTTATTCCTCTCTATATTCTGAAGGTTTGCTCATATATCACTCACATGGATCTATACAACACATTATTCCTAAAAATATGGTGAAAATGCGTTGTTGACAGCATTTTCTGATTAGAAACCTTTAACATGACAATATTAAACCAGAATTATGAACCTGGCTCTATCGAATGTTCAGATTTATGTGCTGGAAATGGAAAGATTTCATGGATGTTAAAAGTCCATTTATCAAAGCCAACAAAGAAGCTTTATTTTTTTTAAGAGTACACCATATAATTTACATCTAAAAGCAGTAAAAGGGAAATTCACGGTATTTTACCATAAATCTAACATTTTTACAGTGTTCAAACAGTCCATTGAGACATCTAGAGAGCTCCAACAGAACAAAAAAGAGAAAATAAGCACACGTTTTCAAAGAGTATCTTCAACTCATGTGTGACTCTGCTGTGAGCATCTGAAGGGCTTTTAAGAGATAACCTCTTCTCATTCTCCTGAAATGAATAAACACATTGTGCAGCCATAACCACAAAACAATTGCATGGCAAAATGTCAGGTTCTCCCCGATGGCCTATCAAAGCGCAGGCGGGTTGACTCGCTCAATGGAAGAACGGAGGAATCCTGCAGGGCTCTGTCCTGGGACCAGTTAGATTCTCCTTATGCCATCTTATTGATTGAAAATAAGAGTTGTAGTGGAGTCGTATTATCATCAGAGGAGCTGACGTGCTCCATGCCACAGATGGCTTGAGCAAGACGAGGGACCAGAGAAGTTCATAAGTGCTTTTACGGCCAGAGTAATGTTATTCTCCACAGCTATGATGCAGTTTGTAATGACAGACCAGCAATCAGATGTTGGACCACCAAGGGCTCGCCAGACTTCTCATTTGGAGCTTATATCCAAAACAGAGGAATTAATTTACTGGAAGCCAATTTGTGCTAGGAAAAGTTTCCTGCATTGTTACTCTGAGGCTTGTTGTTAGTTTCTAAGCTGAGGAGGAGAAATGAGTAAGAGCGATCAAACAAGAGGTGCGAGAGCGCAACCGTGTGAAAGTCTCAGGTCTGGACGGGTTTAATGATGTCAGGTGGTTCGGCTGGATGACAGGTGATGACAAACCAACATAATGAGCCGATCAGACGTCACACGGACACATGCAGGTGAGACGTTCTGATCAGACACACACGTCTATGAGAAGAGACATATTTAGCATCCACTCTCTAATAAAGAGATGATTGGAGAATGACGGACTGTTTCAGAGTTTGATAACACCTGATGCATCAAATCAATCCCCAAATCATCCATCTACTGCATCACATCAGTCATGCCATTTATTCTGAATTTCACCATAATACATTTACGATGTGCAAGAAACAGTCAAATACATTATTACAAAATCGGATATTTTTTTAAAGGAACTGAAAAAAATATTTTAAAACTATGCAGACATATTTAAAATAATATTATATTTTATATTAAATATTAAAATATATTATATTAAATATTGTATTTGAATTAAAAATTACTAAACCTTTCAATTTTAATTAAAAAAAGATGAAATGAAAATAAAAATAAATTCAAAATAGTAATAAAAACATTTTATATTAAATATTAAAATATATTATATTAAATATTTTATTTAAAAAAAAAATTACTTTTCATTTTTTTTTTTTTTATTAAAAGAGGAGATGTGAATATAAATATATTTTAAATATTGTTATAAAAACTAATAGTAGCTCAATCATTCTAAAGTGTTGCTACAACTCAACTCATACATTTACATTTAGAGAACAAACTGATGTTTTGTTTCCTTTAATTATTTAACTGGTCTTTAAAATATTATATTTTGTTTTTGAGAATAAACTGATGTTTTTTTTTCTTTAATTAGGAAAACAGTGAGGTAACACAAAGAATTACAGTTACATATTGAAGTAGAAAAACTGAATTAGTAAAATAAACTCCAATTATATTATTTTAATTTTATTTTTAGTTTAGTATAATTTTTTTTTTGTTGTTTTTTTTTATTTTGTGGTTATTTTATTATTTTTTTTTTCTTTGTTTTTTTTATTTGTTGGTTTTGTTTTTTTTTTTGTGTGGCGTTGGTGTGGAGTTGTATCAAGTTATACACTCCTTCAGGGTGTCTTGGAGGGGTGAAGTTTCTATGTCACATCTTCTTGCTACTGAGGTTCCTCAGGGGTTAGTAATTGGTCAGTTTTTGTTCTGCTTCTATTTTACGTCATTAGGATCTGTCATCCAGAAACATGGCTTTTCTTATCACTGCTATGCTGATGACACTCAACTCTACTTCTCATTCCAACCAGATGACCTGACGGTAGTTGCTCACATTTTCAGCATGTCTGAGTGACATTTCTAGCTGGATGATGACCATCACCTTCAGCTCAACCTTACTAAAGATTTTGAACTGCTGGTGGGTCCAGCTAACCCATCGTTTCATCACAACTTCTCTTATACAGCTGGGTTTGTCAACCATAACTCCTTCCAGGACAGCCAGAAAACCTAGGAGTGTGTGATGGATCAATCAGTTAAGCTTCACAGTTTCATATGCTACACGACCCGGTCCTGCAGATTTGCCTTATACAACATTAGGAAGATTAGAGCCTTCCTGTCAGAGCAAGCCACCCAACTTCTTGTCCAAGCTCTTGTTCTCTCCAGACTGGACTATTGTAATGCTCTCCTGGCGGGCATTCCTGCATTGTACTATCAAGCCTCTACAATTGATCCAGAAAGCAGACAGCGAGGGTTGTCTTCAATGAGCCGAAAAACAGCCCACGTTACTCCTCTCCTCATCAGTTAACACTGGCTACCAGTAAGCCGCTCGCATCAAATTCAAGGTACTGATGCTTGCCTACAAGATGACCAATGGCACGGCACCAATATACCTAAACTCACTAGTTCAATCTTATGTGCCCTCCAGAAGTTTGCGCTCTGCAAGTGAACGACGCCTTGTGTTGCCATCCCAAAGAGGTTCAAAATCACTCTCACAGACATTTTTTCCTGGACTGCTCCCAGCTGGTGGAATGACCTCCCGATCTCAATTCGAACAGCTGAGTCGTTACTCATTTTCAAAAAAACATCTAAAGACCCATCTTTTTCGCCTGCATTTAACCAACTAATACTAGTACTTACCTTTTCTTTTCTTGTCTATCATATTTAAAAAAAAAAAAAAAAAAAAACCTGGCTACGTGTTCTGTACTTGACTAACTGAGACCTTGTCTTAGCACTTGTATACCGTTGTTGTTCTCTTGTTGGTCTGAATGCTTCTATTGTTCTCATTTGTAAGTCACTTTGGATAAAAGCATCTGCTAAATGATTAAATGTAAATGTAAGTGTAAATAAAAAATAAATCATGTAACTCTTTGTTTTTAACTTTCAGACAACATTCAAAGTTGATTGCGAAAAACTGGATTGACTCTTTATGTTCTGATAATGCATATACATGAAGGAACTAATGTTTGATTATATTCCACAGTCTTGTCTTCAGGTTCTGATCAGTGTCTTTATACGAAGGAATGGTTGTTTTATTTTTTAATTGAATTCCAAAAATCTAAACAATCCAGTAGGTTTTCATGACATTTAACAAACACTGTAAATCCAAATAAGGAGATACAATATGAACTGCATAAAAAATAAAACAGAAGGGCATCACAACATTTAGTCGAACTTTTTCTCTTCTTCTTGCAGGCGATGGGTCCATCTAGTGCAAACACACGATACTGCAGCATCCTCCAGAGGACGACAACATACACATCAACAGATGAAAACACATTGATATTTGTCTTACTGCACATACAAGACCTCAGTTTCCCCACGTTATCATATCCCACATAACTCGTGATATTTCTTCATATTAATGATAACGTGTACTCTGTGACGAAAACAGTTCCCGCTGCGGACTCACACTCGATTCCAAACAAACGAAACCAAACTTACACGTCAAAGTTTCGTTTGTGGATCCAGCAGCGATGGCAGCTGCGGCTTTACACGATCGGGAATCTCTCAGCTGTTCCGT
Source organism: Cyprinus carpio (assembly GCF_018340385.1). Taxonomy (NCBI): domain Eukaryota; kingdom Metazoa; phylum Chordata; class Actinopteri; order Cypriniformes; family Cyprinidae; genus Cyprinus; species Cyprinus carpio. The sequence continues at coordinate 193,865 of NW_024879272.1, read as the reverse complement.
TTGTCTGGATGTCTTCAGGAACCCAGTCACTATTCCCTGTGGACACAGCTTCTGTAAGGACTGCATTACATGTTTGTGGGATAAAGATGTGCGCAGATGTCCTCAGTGCAAACAAAGCTTTCCCAACAAACCTGCTCTCACTGACTGGCTGCAGATGAAGGAGGAGGAGGATGAGGAAGATGCTGAAGCACATGAAGTGAGCTGTGATTCCTGCACCTCCAGAAGAACCAGAGCTGTGCAATCCTGCCTCACCTGTGTCTCCTCATTCTGCAGAGCTCACCTGGAGAAGCACAATGAGCTCTTCAGATGGAGAAAACACCCGCTGACCGAAGCCACGGATCTTCAGAGCAAAACCTGCTCTCTTCATGGGAGGCTGATGGATGTCTTCTGTCGCACCGATCAGAAGTGTGTCTGTCTGCTGTGTGCCTTACATGAACACAAGAACCACCACAACGTCTCAGCTTCTGAGGAAAGAGCAGACAGACAGGTAGACCCTGATTTATAATCTCAGTCATGACGTGTCCTCAACCAGAGGTCTGGATTACAGTTCTCATTTTTTGTGATTGTTTTATTATTTATTTATTTATTTTTTAGTGAAAGAAAAACATTAGTGAAGTAGAAAGCCAAAATATTAAAAGGATGAATGGATGAATATTTACTGCGTAATGCACATTTTATAGAGGGGGTCAAAATGATACTTTTCAGCTGAGATTCAGAGCCAAATTACAGGAGAATAAAAATGACTTTAGAATCACGGCAGCATCATCATGTTATTTTTACAAAGAGATTGATGGCTATATTTGTGAAATCTGTTGACTTTAATTATCTTTGCTGCATTATATGCCAACAGCGAGAGTTCAAAATGGGAACTTCCCCAAAGTTTGTGTATCTGGATCTCAGGAAGCATTAAAGGGACAGTTCACCCAAAAATGAAAATGACCCCATGATTTACTCACCCTCAAGCCATGCTAGGCGTATATGACTTTCTTCTTTCAGATGAATGCATTACATTGAGAAGTTCTAGTGTAAAATGTCCTGGCTCTTCCAAGTTCATCCATACATCATAAAATTCCTCCACACGGCTCCGGAGGGTTAATAAATGCCTTCTGAAGTGTTTGTGTAAGACAAATATCAATTTTATAAACTGTAATCTCTATAGCTTTTCCTCTAACAATCATACTCATATTCACGGGAAAATGTTGTTTCAGCTTGAGGGCGAGTAAATTATGGGCTAATTTTCATTCTTGGGTGAACTATCTCTTTAAATATATCTCAATGTCCTTTGAAATTTTAGTCTTCATTTAAGGCCCTGTATGGTTCATTCCCAGAGATTTGGGGATTTTCATGGGGCTATATTGTGGCTCCTTGAGTAAATGGTTAAATGTTACACATTTTCAGTGGTCAGAAACCAAATGTGGGTCAACTTGCATGCAGATGATACTTTTTCCTTTTAAAGAGGAATGTCTGAACAGTAAACAATGTTTAAACTAGAAATGTAACTTGTTTCATTCTATCAAAACAGTTGCATAGAACAGACTTTTCCAAAGTTTGCATTCCTGTAACTCAACATGTATCAAAGATATCTCAATATGATTTTAGATTCTCTCTTTAAATACAGTAAGTATCTGCTGAGTGCAAAGTGAACCACATTTGGTTTTCAGCCACATGAAAATCCCTTCTAAATCTCTGGAAATTAACCATACGGGCCCTTAAAAATGAAGATACTAAAAGAACTAAAACATAAAAGGATATTAAGATGTTTTTAATACAGACGCAGAAACTTCAGGATAACACACAAAAAGTGCCTTTTCCTCATTTTTGAACTGTCACCATTGGCATATAGCCTAATGCAACAAAGGTTGCTAAAGTCAACAGATTTTAATCTCTGTGTAGAAATAACATCATGATGATGCCATCTTTCAAGTAATTTTCACCCTCCTGTAATTTGGCTCTAAATCTGAAAATTGTAATTTTCAAAAATGTCTTCAAAATAGTTGATTATTCAGTAAAAATTCAACCATGGCATTTAATATTTTAGCTTTCATCATGATTTATGTTTGTCTTTATAAACAAGATAAAAAAAAGATTGAGCCATTTGATTTGACACAGAATGATCCACACGTCTTTGTCAGATACTGGTTAGTTCAGATTATTTGTGAGCATACACATTTATTTCTGCAGATCCTAGAAAGTCTCAATTCATCCGTGCACAAATTAAAAAGGTCTTAAATCACAGCACAAAGTCTTACATTCACAAAGTCATCTCATGAAATGTTGCATGCACTGCAAAAATAAGTATCTTCCTCTGTATTTTGTCTTGTTTTCCATTGCAAATATCTAAACGTCCTTAAATCAAAATGCATTTTCACTGGAAAATAAGAGAAACGGTGTTGCCATACAGCCCATAGTGTTTCAGTTAGAGGTCATACAGTACCCCAGTTTATTCCTTAATTCTTCATATTTATCTTCATAAAACCTGCAGAAACCCTGTATTGATAATGAGCACTTTGGACTTTTATTTCATTAAACTGAGTGTATATGGTTATCCTAACATCTAAAGGTTAACAGTATGTGTGACTGCAAGTTTTAACAAAAGCTCAAATATATAACTCTTTTCTGTGTCCAGAGGAAGTTAATGGAAACACGTGAGAAGTTTCTGCAGAACGTCCGAGACAGAGAGAAGGATTTCCAAGAGCTAAAGCAGGCAGAAGAGTCCATCACAGTGAGTACTGATCATCTTGATTTCATAGATCTCATAAATATAATCTCTATTTATGAGATTATCTCTATAATCTCATAAATATAATCTATTATGATTCATCTGTATGTCCACTTTGTCTCATGTGTTTCTCCTTGAATTCCTTGGGAGAAATACAGTTTTTAATAGTCGAGAAGCTCAGATCATTTGCTGTTGGATGAATTTGATGAGAAATGTTGGAGTTCATATTGAGATCTCTGACTTTGGTATATTGTAAAATCTGAGCACATGACCTCACGTTAGTCTGAGAAACAAGGAAGTGTTTCTGTGTGTGTTCCTGTGGTCCAGTGTTCAGCGCAGACGGCGGTCTCTGAAAGCGAGCGGATCTTCAGTGAAGTGCTGTGCTCCGTTCAGAAAACAAGCGTCCACGTGACAGAACTGATCGCAGAGCGACAGAGAGAGGAAGTCCAGCAGAAGATCTCTGACCTCAGGCTGAAGGTGTCTGAGCTCGATCCGTTCTTGACCACTGAAGACCACATTCACTTCCTGCAGGTACAGCATCACACACACTTACCTTCAGTGTAACAAACAAAAACTCATTTGCAGATCAAGAGATAAAGCTATTAAAATTATAATTTCTTCAGTTTAGAAAAGAACAACACTTACTTTTCAATGTAATTTAGATTTTAGGATATTGACAAAGTTTCCAATCAGTGTGGAAGATTTTAGTCTGGAACGTATTTTCTTCATTCTGCATTATTTGTAATCTGTAGAATTACCCATCTGACTGTGAAGAATCCACATCTGAAGAATCTGAAGATCTTTCCAACATTTGTGAAAATCCCAAACTGTTTTTTCGGAATGTGGAGCTGCTGCTTTCTGAAATGCAAGAGCGTTTGATGAACGTCACCAAAGAGACCGCTATCAAGATCAAATCTGGAGGTGAGAAGACTTCAGTAAGCTCTCCGTTCCTGTGTCTCAGCTTAGGTTAGGTTATTTTACTGTCACTGAGGCACTCTTCTATATTTTTATTAAAATATTGAATTTGTTTTTTTATTTTTTCTATTTTACATTTTAAGTTAAAAAAATTTTTGTCATTTTTTTATGTTTATAAAAATATTTATTCATTTGATTTCAGCTTTAGTTATTTTAATACATGAACTAAATGAGAAAGGTTACCTTAGCAACTAGCTAAAATACATTTTTTTTAAATATTTTACTTCAGTTCGATTTTTTTTTTTTCTAGAAGTAACCAAAATATTTTTTTATGGTTTTAGTTTTAGCTAATTATAATAACCCTATTGATAGTTAAGAATTAGTTCACTTCCAGCATAAAAATGTCCTGATGATTTACTCACCTCCATGTCATCCAAGATGTTCTCGTCTTTCTTTCTTCAGTCACAAAGAAATACATTTTTTTGAGGAAAACATTCTAGGATTTTTCTCCATATAGTGTACTTCAGTGGTGATCAATGCATTGAAGGTTAAAATGCAGTTTCAATGCAGATTCAAAGAGCTCTACACAATCCCAGCCGAGGAATAAGGGTCTGATCTAGAGAAACAATCGCTCATTTTCTGACAAATATTTAAAGGCATCATATGATGCTGCTAAAAAGAACATTATTTTGTGTATTTGGTGTAATGAAATGTGTTTATGCTGTGTTGTATTTGGTGTAATGAACACATTATTTTCCACATACTGTACATTATTGTTTCTCCTCTATGCCCTGCCTTCTGAAACATGTTGATTTTTACAAAGCTCATCGTTCATCGAGGTGTGCTCTGATTGGCCAGCTATCCAGCACGTTGTGATTGGCTGAATACCTCAAGCATGTGACGGAAATGTTATGCTCCTTAACCTATTGTGATGCTGTGTCCCGGCATGACGAGACAAAACCAATAAAACACATTACAAACCAGGCATTTATTGCATCCAGTGGGGACATAATTACTGATTATAATGACTTATACTGTGTTTTTATACATTGCATTGTGTAAACATAAAACCATGTCTGCATTTGTGATCTGAGAAACGGAGATTTCTTTGCGTGAACATCTGGGCGGTGTTATGCAAATCTTCCCACATACTGATGCAGAGATGTGGGGGCGTGTTTAAACGAGGCGTTTCAGGAGGGCGTGGACAAGTCTAAATTTTTATAAAGAATATCTCTTTGGGTTTGAGACTTTAGTCTCTGCAACTTTAGGGATCTTATCTGTTCATGAACAGCTTGTAACACTCCAAAGAGGAAGGAAAACTTGAAATCACATCATATGACCCCTTTTAAATGTATATACTTTTAACCTCAAATGCTCAAATGCACATTACGTAATTGCGTTGGAAATGTCATGCGCATTTGTACTTTGGTTCAAAAAAATTGGGGGGGGGGCCAAAAACTAGGGCCAAAGACATCTGACAACGTTGTTTTACCGTTTTTGTAAAGGGCATCTGACTTTCTTTTTTTTGCGCATTCACTTTGTAAACACTGGGTTGGTACTTCCACTTACGTCATGTGTGACCTTCCCAACATGACCTCCTAATGAGTGAAGACGATTGAAGTTAAAATGTATATACATTTTAATTATTTATAAGAAAATGAGCGATGGTTTCTCTAGACCCTTATTCCTTGGCTGGTATTGTGTAGATCTCTCTGAAGCTGCATTAAAACTGCATTTTAACCTCCAACCCAATGATCCCCATTGAAGTTCACTATATGGAGAAAAATCCTGGTGTGTTTTCCTCAAAATCATCAGGAAATTTTTATTCTGGAGCTGAACTTATCCTTTAATACCGACATAACATCAGATTTGACCTTATTTACTTTCTTAATACATGTTCCTGATTTTATTGATTCATTATTAAGTGTTTGTCTTTATAATCTTACTTGTTCCATCTCTGAAATGACGTTTCAGCAATGGTCCAGATAAAGTCCTCTCAAGGTCCTGCTCAGCGGGACCAGAAGGATGTTTTCCGTTTTGGGGAACCAGTGGCAGAATATAACTTCAGTTTTCAGCACGTTCCCTCTGAATCCACATCTGTGGAGGCTTCTGGCTCAGATCCTGAAACATGTAAACATGAAGACGAAGGTACTCTGGACTACAAGCCGGTCGTACCGTTACCTGATCTAGTTGAGCTCTTGACAGGAGAGGAGAAAGAGCAAGTGGTTTTCAGTCACAGAGCCAAACTATACCGCTATGACAGAGAATCACAGCAGTGGAAGGAAAGAGGCATAGGTGAGCTTAAAATACTGCAGGACCATGAACGCAGACGTGCAAGACTCGTGATGAGGAGAAAGCAGGTCCTGAAGTTATGTGCAAACCACTGGATTACTGCAAACATGAAGCTGGAGCCGATTAAAGCGTCTGAGAAAGCGTGGACATGGAGCGCTCTTGATTTTGCTGATGGAGACGGCAGCGTTCAGACGTTAGCAGTGCGGTTTAGACTGCAGGAGACGGCGGACGCTTTCAAGAAATGCTTTGAAGAAGCAGCGGTCACGTCATTCACTGGAGCAGAAAGAGGTGAGCATCTCTAATCCGTTTAAAACAAATACATGCTTTCATTTCATTGACTGTTCAGTACAGTCCTTTTTATGCATTTATATGGCTATTAACATGTTGACATGCATTTATTTTTATTTACAGAATAAGTAATACATTTTAATTGAATCTTGACAAACTATACATAATTACAAAGGTCATAGTCTTAAGAATACATTTTTCTGACCTCTGTTTTGTTATTAATATCTTACAGTGACAGTAATTATGAAATTTTTGTCAGGAGGCATGCAAAATAAAAATGTGAAAAATTGTTTCCTTCAAATGTGTAGAAGCTCGTTTCTGCCTGAATTGTGAGATATAAACACTGAATTGTGCAATATGAGCGCTGAATTGCAAGATCTGAGCACTGAATTGTGAGATTTTAGTGCTGAATTGTGAAATATAAATGCTGAATTGCAAGATATGAATGTAGAATTGCGAGATATGAGCACTGAATTATGATATATGAATGCAGAATTGTGAGATATGAGCGCTGAATTTCAAGATATGAGTGCTGAATTGTTAGATATAAATGCAATTGCAATATTTGAGCGCTGAATTTCGAGATATGAATGCTGAATTGTGAGATATGAGCATTGAATTGGAAGATCTGAGTGCAGAATTGCAAGATATGAGTGCTAAATTGTGAGATTTAGGCAATGAATTATGAGATTTGAGTGATGCATTGCGAGGTATGAGCTCTTCAGAACTTTCGAAATTAAAATTTGAAAAATTGCTTCTTCAAATTTGTAGAAACTTGTTTCTGCTTGAATTGCAAGATATGAACACTGAATTGCGTGATTTGAGCACTGAATTGTGAGATACGAGTGCTGAATTGCAAGATATGAATGCTGAATTGCGTGATATGAGTGCTGATTTGTGAGATATGAGTGCTAAATTGCGAGATTTGAGCGCTGAATTGCGAGATATGAATGCAGAATTGCAAAATATGAATGTTTAATTGCGAGATATGAGCACTGATTTTGCGAGATCTGAGCACTGAATTACGATGATTTGAGCACTGAATTACGAGATTTGATCGCTGAATTGCGAGATATGATCGGCTGATTTGCGAGATCTGAGCACTGAATTACGAGATTTGAGCACTGAATTACGAGATTTGAGCACTGAATTGCGAGATATGAGTGCTGATTTGCGAGATCTGAGCACTGAATTACGAGATTTGAGCACTGAATTGCGAGATATGAGTGCTGATTTGCGAGATCTGAGCACTGAATTAAGAGATTTGATCGCTGAATTGTGAGATATGAACGCAGAATTACAAAATATGAATGCTGAATTGCGATATCTGAGCAGTGAATTGCGAGGTCTGAGCACTGAATTACGAGATATGAGTGCTGATTTGCGAGATCTGAGCACTTAATTGCGAGGTATGAGTGCTGATTTTGCGAGATCTGAGCACTGAATTACGAGATTTGATCGCTGAATTGCGAGATCTGAGCACTGAATTATGAGATCTGAGCACTGAATTGCGAGATCTGAGCACTGAATTACGAGATATGATCGCTGAATTGCGAGATATGAATGCAGAATGACAAAATATGAATGCTGAATTGCGAGATCTGAGCACTGAATTATGAGATTTGAGCACTGAATTGTGGAGATATGAGTGCTGATTTGCGCGATATCTGAGCACTGAATTACGAGATTTGATCGCTGAATTGTGAGATATGAACGCAGAATTACAAAATATGAATGCTGAATTGCGAGGTATGAGTGCTGATTTGCGAGATCTGAGCACTGAATTACGAGATTTGAGCACTGATATTGCGAGATATGAGCACTGAATTGCGAGATATGAGCACTGAATTGCAAGATATGAGTGCTGATTTGCGAGATCTGAGCACTGAATTACGAGATTTGAGCACTGAATTACGAGATTTGAGCACTGAATTGCGAGATATGAGTGCTGATTTGCAAGATCTGAGCACTTAATTACGAGATTTGTGCACTGAATTTGCGAGATATGAGTGCTGCTTTGCGAGATCTTAGCACTGAATTATGAGATTTGAGCACTGAATTGCGCGGTATGCGTGCTGATTTGTGAGATCTGAGCACTGCATTAAGAGATTTTGAGCACTGAATTGCGAGATATGAGTGCTGATTTTGCGAGATCTGAGCACTGAATTACGATTTTGAGCACTGAATTGCGAGGTATGAGTGCTGATTTGTGAGATATGAGTGCTAAATTGCGAGATTTGAGCGCTGAATTACGAGATATGAATGCTTAATTGCGAGATAATGAGCACTGGAATTGCGAGATATGAGCACTGAATTGCCAATATATGAGTGCTGATTTGCGAGGTCTGAGCACTTAATTACGAATTTGAGCACTGATTTACGAGATTTGATCGCTGAATTGCGAGATATGAGTGCTGAATTGCGAGATCTTAGCACTGAATTTTGAGATTTGAGCACTGAATTGCGAGATATGAGTGCTGATTTGCGAGATCTGAGCACTGAATTACGAGATTTGAGCACTGAATTGCGAGGTATGAGTGCTGATTTGCGAGATCTGAGCACTGAATTAGAGATTTGATCGCTGAATCGTGAGATATGAACGCAGAATTACAAAATATGAATGCTGAATTGCGATATCTGAGCAGTGAATTGCGAGGTCTGAGCACTGAATTACGAGATATGAGTGCTGATTTGCGAGATCTGAGCACTTAATTGCGATGTATGAGTGCTGATTTGGGAGATCTGAGCACTGAATTACGAGATTTGATCGCTGAATTGCGCGAGGTATGAGTGCTGATTTGCGAGATCTGAGCACTGAATTGTGAGATCTGAGCACTGAATTGCGAGATCTGCGCTGAATTGCGAGATATGAATGCAGAATGACAAAATATGAGTGCTGAATTGCGAGATCTGAGCACTTAATTACGAGATTTGAGCACTGAATTGTGAGATATGAGTGCTGATTTGCGAGATTTGAGTGCTGAATTACGAGATATGAGCACTGAATTACGAGATTTGATCGCTGAATTGCGAGATATGAATGCAGAATTACAAAATATGAATGCTGAATTGCGAGATTTGAGCACTGAATTGCGAGGTATGAGTGCTGATTTGCGAGATCTGAGCACTGAATTACGAGATTTGAGCACTGAATTGCGAGGTATGAGTGCTGATTTGTGAGATCTGAGCACTGAATTAAGAGATTTGAGCACTGATTGCGAGATATGAGTGCTGATTTGCGAGATCTGAGCACTGAATTACGAGATTTGAGGCACTGATTGCGAGGTACTGCGTGTTGATTTGTGAGATATGAGTGCTAAATTGCGAGATTTGAGCGCTGAATTGCGAGATATGAATGCAGAATTGCAAAATATGAATGTTTAATTGCGAGATATGAGCACTGAATTGCGAGATATGAGCACTGAATTGCAGATTTGTGAGATTTTTGCGAGATCTGAGGCACTTAATTACGAGATTTGAGCACTGAATTACGAGATTTGATCGCTGAATTGCGAGATATGAGTGCTGATTTGCAAGATCTGAGCACTGAATTATGAGATTTGAGCACTGAATTGCGAGATATGAGTGCTGATTTGCGAGATCTGAGCACTGAATTATGAGATTTGAGCACTGAATTGCGAGGTATGAGTGTTGATTTGTGAGATCTGAGCACTGAATTAAGAGATTTGATCGCTGAATTGTGAGATATGAATGCAGAATTACAAAATATGAATGCTGAATTGCGATATCTGAGCAGTGAATTGCGAGGTCTGAGCACTGAATTACGAGATATGAGTGCTGATTTGCGAGATCTGAGCACTTAATTGCGAGGTATGAGTGCTGATTTGGGAGATCTGAGCACTGAATTACGAGATTTGATCGCTGAATTGCGAGATCTGAGCACTGAATTATTAGATATGTTCGCTGAATTGCGAGATCTTAATTGCGAGGTATGAGTGCTGATTTGGCTGAAAATTGCGAGATATGAATGCAGAATGACAAAATATGAATGCTGAATTGCGAGATCTGAGCACTGAATTATGAGATTTGAGCACTGAATTGTGAGATATGAGTGCTGATTTGTGAGATTTGAGTGCTGAATTGCGATATCTGAGCACTGAATTACGAGATTTGATCGCTGAATTGTGAGATATGAATGCAGAATTACAAAATATGAATGCTGAATTGCGAGATGTGAGTGCTGAATCGGAGATCTGAGCACTGAATTGCGAGATCTGAGCACTTAATTGTGAGGTATAAGTGCTGATTTGCGAGATCTGAGCACTGAATTACGAGATTTGAGCACTGAATTGCGAGGTATGAGTGCTGATTTGCGAGATCTGAGCACTGAATTACGAGATTTGAGCACTGAATTGTGAGATATGAGGGCTGATTTGCGAGATCTGAGCACTGAATTGCGAGATCTGAGCACTGAATTGCGAGATATGAGCACTGAATTACGAGATTTGATCGCTGAATTGCGAGATATGAGCACTGAATTACGAGATTTGATCGCTGAATTGTGAGATATGAATGCAGAATTACAAAATATGAATGCTGAATTGCGAGATATGAGTGCTGAATTGCGAGATCTGAGCACTTAATTACGAGATTTGAGCACTGAATTGTGAGATATGAGTGCTGATTTGCGAGATCTGAGCACTTAATTGCGAGGTATGAGTGCTGATTTGGGAGATCTGAGCACTGAATTACGAGATTTGATCGCTGAATTGCGAGATCTGAGCACTGAATTACGAGATCTGAGCACTGAATTGTGAGATCTGAGCACTGAATTACGAGATTTGAGCACTGAATTGCGAGATATGAGTGCTGATTTGCGAGATCTGAGCACTGAATTACGAGATTTGATCGCTGAATTGCGAGATATGAATGCAGAATTACAAAATATGAATGCTGAATTGCGAGATCTGAGCACTGAATTAAGAGATATGAGCACTGAATTATGAGATTTGATCGCTGAATTGCGAGATATGAACGCAGAATTACAAAATATGAATGCTGACTTGAGAGATATGAGTGCTGAATTGTGAGATCTGAGCACTGAATTACGAGATTTGAGCACTGAACTGCGAGATATGAGTGCTGATTTGCGAGATTTGAGTGCTGAATGACAAGATATGAATGTAGAATTACGAGATATGGGTGCTAAATTGCGAGATTTGAGCGCTGAATAGTGCAATTTTAGCACTGAATTGCGAGATATGAACGCTATATTGTAAAATATCAGCGCTGAATTGCGAGATATTAGTGCTGAATTGAAAGATTTTGAATCATTCCATTCATAAATTCCATGAGATTTTGTTAACTTGTCTGTTTTTTCTTCAGAATTGTGAGAAATACAATTTCCATTTAACAAAAAAACTCTCAATTTATCCAGAATCATGCGGCTCTGTTAAACACACAAACAGCTCTTAATCGAGTCCAGTTTTTATGTAGATGGATGATTTTTGTTCATGGTATTCAGCAGCAATTAAATGTTTTGCGAAAAGAGACACAGAATAAATATATTTGATATCTAAATGTTTGACTTTTTTAACCACATTGGAATCGAAACTGGGAATAAATAAGAATCGGAATCGGAACTGATCAAATTCAAACGATACCCAACCCTAAAAACACACTGTGTTCTGGTTTCTTGGCTCTTTATGTACCACAGCTCAAAGCATGTTTGCTCTGCAGAGCCATGTTTACCATGTGTTTACAATGCCGTGTTTCTATGCTGTGTTTATCTCACTTAGATGAAGATTTTGAAGGGGCTGTCAGAACTCGGAAAGGAAAGTTGTATCCTGATGCAGTCGATGGTCATGGTAGGTTGCACTGAGATTAATTAATTGCTTGTTTTTACTGATATTGGTTTAAAGACAGTGAGAGAAATAGCATGCTCCGTGTTGGCCTTAATACTGCTAATAATGCTATTATGGTTATCTTTATCTTTATGTTTATTTTTATAGATGCTGGAGCTGCAACAGAGACACAAAATCACAAAGAGGATGAGAACAATGATGATGATGATGATGAAGATGATGAAGATGATGATTATGAAGATGATGATGATGATGATGATGATGATGATGATGAAGCAGTTAACCATGTAGATATCCAATCACTTCCCTGCTTGAAGCAGCCTTTTATATTTGTCTGTGTAAAAGTGCATTGAAATAAAAATTCTTGAATTCTTGACAATTCTTGAAATGTTGTAGAAGTCATACATTGTTTTTGGGTAATTATTTCTCTGTAACATAATGAAATCATAACCAATAAGAAGTTTTTCATGTACAAATTTGATAATCCTTGTGCAAGTGACCCAATTTAACCCAAAAATCCCAGTTCATGCTGTAAAAAAATATATAAAATTTATTTTGAATTGGATTTTAATATTAATTTTTTATTTTTTTTTTTTGTTTTTTTGTATTTTTTTTTTTTATTATAGTTATGTTATGTTAGATATATTATTTATTTAAATGTTACATTTAATTTTTCATATTTTTACTATTTATTTCAAAATTATTTATTTGAATGAAATGTTTTTATTTAGTTTTTATTTTAATCCATGTTTTACTTTAATGCAAATATAAAATTATCATTATTATTATTTTCAAATAAAATTAAATAGATTTTAATCAATTTATTTTAATACAATTTATTAATTTAGTTCATCTTATTTTTTAGTATTATTTATTTTTACACTTTTCCACAGATCCCTTATCACTCTTTGAACTAACCTTGAAACTCTATCAAACCAACATTTAGTTTTTTCTCAAACCAACATTTAGTTTTTCTTAATTTTCCTTCTATATCGGTTGAGGAGAATGAAGAGGAGATTTTGTTCAGCGAATGGACCAAACTTTTCCTCTGGGACTGTGATGTTAACAAGTGGAAATCCTGTGGTGCAGGAGACATTAAGGTGCTTTTCCATCCTGTGAAGAAGCGCTACCGTGTGTTTATGTGTCAAGAGGGGGAAAGAAAGGTGCTTGTCAACCATTGCATTACCAGAACCACTCATTCTAAACCTGTGAGCACCAATGCAAACGCACTGTCCTGGACAGCTGAAGACTACTCAGGTAGAAACTGCAAAACCTCCACAGATTTGCATTTTGTTTGCCAGTTAATTTACTCATATTGTGCTCATATTTCCCACAGATGGAGATGCTTTAGTTAAGCAGTTTGCTGGCAAGTTTAAGACTCGGGATCTGGCAGATTCCTTCACAAAGGCCTTGACAAACTGTCAGTGATGCATATCAGAGGTTATGCAGCGACTGGAAAAGTAAAGCTGGTTCTGTCTAATAACTGTTTCAGGTCACAGAAAAAATGAATATTAATGTTAGAACATTGATAACATTGTGCAAGACAGAATGAGATTAGGTTTGAAGATAAGTGCTTTGAAATGCTAAAGTCATAAAAACGTTTTATTTGTATTAATAATGTAAACACTACTAACTGCAAAAAAAAATAAAAATAAAAAAAATAAAGCTTTCTTTTGTTTTTTTCAATAGAATGTAAAAAAAGGTGATGGAATCTTTGAATAAATATGTTTATAAACAGGTATTTTTGTAGCCTATTTCAAATATATATATATATACTACTGGGGTGAAGAATCACGCAAGACGACTTCAGTAAAGGCCCTGGAGGGTGAATTTATTGAGGTGAAAAGTGCCAGCGTGGCTGGCCAGTCACACACTGCCTTCTGGAAGAAAGGTAGAAGGGGTATTAGCATGGCATCTTCTGGAGATGCAGGAATTATATATTATATAAATTATAATAATAATAGTTTATTTATTACATTGGTATACACAATCATACCATTTTAAAAATGCAAACACGTCAGCACTGCAGGCCTACTGTATATTATACTAACGCTACAATATATACAGTAGGCCACTATCACTGCAAATTATATATTTAGTAATAAGCAATTGGCACGTCACAAGTTTTATTGACACAAACCATTCTCCACTGACATGCCACTTGAAAACAGCTGAACTGTCCGATTTTCACTGGCATGTGTCACAAGTTTTAGTGACACATGCCACTCTCCACTGACACTAACAGCTGAACTGTCCGATTTTCACTGGCATGTGTCACAAGTTTTAGTGACACATGCCACTCTCCACTGACACTATGCAATACCCTACCAGTGCTCACGTTGTACTGGGTGATCACGCAGACTACACATGTCTTCGTTACTACACACTTTATTTGTGAAAAAACGCTACGGTGCACGTCGTTAATACCGCATTAACACTTGTATCCATCGGCCTGTAATCCTTATCATATGGCTTTGATATTTTTACGTGCAACGTCGTTAGGTTAATTATAAATGTTTATGTATTTAATATTTTATATAGTAATATATTAATTATATATAAATTAAATGTAAATCAGTTTATAATTGTAAAGGGTTTTTTTTTTTTTATGGCCGAACTGTCTATGTAAAAAAAAAAAAACTAAAATTAAAAAACTAGTATTTAAGCAGGCTACTGGAAATAAACTTACAATGAAAATACACATTAAGGGGCATAAGACACATTTTAATCTCAATTGTTGTACAAATGAACTCCGCGATGTTTGACAGTAACATACTGTTAATTAATTCAGTATCGTTCTGCCGTTAAGTGTGTGTGTCACGCAATCTACATTATGCAGCGACACCCAGCGGCAGGTGTCAGTCACTACCGAAGGTGCGACACGCACCGGGGCCACTGACACATGACGCAGTCCACTGACACGTGTCACAGGTTTTACTGACACATGCCACTGAAAACCGGAAGTGTCACTAAGCATAGTGGCACGTGCCAATGGCTGTGCGTCAGATGTCATGTCACATAATGTTAAAACTGCTGCTGCTGGCCTGTCAAATGCACAAAAATGTTTGTAGGTTAAAAAGAGGAACTAATGTTTGATTGTTTTCCTCAGTCCTGTCTTGCAGGTTTTCATCAGTGACCTCGGTATGGAGGAATAGTTGTGGTTGATGTTTTTAATACTGAATTCCAAAAATGCTTAACACTTCAGTGGAGACATTTAGCAAAAAATGTATATGCAAATAAGGGGACACCAACTACATTTATATTAAAATTAAAGGGCATGACAAACATATATTAACTTAATTTAATGAAGACATTTTGGGGGCTTTCTTTATAACACAGGAGGAATTGTTGCTCTTCTCTGGAGGCCCCATCCTAGCTTAGTCTAAGCCCTGACTGTGAAACTAGTTAATATAATGTACACTTAGTCACTTAATCACTAGAGGCTCCAAACTTTGATGTTATCTTGCTTCTTCAGCCACAACATTATTGGCTCATTCCGTGTCAAATCAAATCTCCCTGGCTCAATTTTTTGATTTTGCTAAGATTTTTTCTGAAGAAAGATATACATGCATAGTAAAGAAAGCCAAAATATTAAATGTCATGAATTAATATTTACTGAATAATCCACTATTTTGTAGAGGGGGTAAAGAAAACTGCTAAAACTAAACCAGTTTGGGGTTGCCAGTGGTGGACTAGTTCACAGATAACAAGTCACCTTTATTTATTTAGCGCTTTTAACAATTCAGATTGTGTCACAGCAGCTTTACAATGTCAAAATAGATAAAAAGTGTGACAATAATGCAGAAGGACAATAGTAAACACTCAATTTTCAGTTAAAGGCATACGGGATACGGATATGGATACGGACTGGATCTGGGTGTCTGCAGTGACCAGTGACCATCTCTGGAACTGAACAACGTAGGGCCTTGAAAATGAAGACACCAAAAGAAAAGTTTATTAAGAACTAGAATCTCAAATCATATTGCGATATCTTTAACACTTCCTGAGTTATATTTGAGCAAACTTTAGAAAAAGAATTTATGACACGGGTAAGATTTATGACACATGTACTGTATGTTCAATGCAGCTGTTTTGACAGAAGGAAACGAAATATATTTCTAGTTTAAACATTATTTATTCTTCAGATCTTCTTTAAAAGAAAAGAAGTATCATCTTTAAGCAAAGTGATTAAACATTATTTATTCTTCAAAGGTTTTATGATGTTTAAGTATTGTGATTCGATTTTCTGTTGGAGTGATATTTATATTCCTTTTTCTTTGTGACTGAAAATGGCCATTTGTAAATATTATGGGTCATGCTTCCGGTCTCATTTGCTTCCAGCTATTTGCTGGTTTATTTTGCTTATTGGTGTTTTTTTGCATGTTATTTTAATTTGTTGTGTTTTTTATGAACACACTGGTTTGTAGTGCAAACCGTTCTTCCGTTTACTGCACGTTGTTATTCTTCTCGTTATTTCTCCACAGCGGCTAATGAACCTGGAAGTCTTGCCCATAGGCTTACTTCCACATTAAAGAATAAGGTGGATAGGGCCTTAAAAATGTAGATGCCAAAAGGAAAGTTTGTTAACACCCAATATCTAAAAGGGCATTATATGTATTTTTTTTGACTTCTTAAGTTAAAAACTTAAAAAGTGCTCCTTCCCCATTTTAAATGGTCACCATTGGCACAAAATTCAAAAAAGATTGCTAAAGTCAACAGATTTTACTAATAGAGGTAATCTTAAAAACTTAAAATTGGCCCCCCACACCCCCCCCCCCCCCCCACAAAATAGTGATTACTCAGTAAATATACATCTGTGACTTTTAATATTTTGGCTTTCATCATTATACATGTTTATCTTTCTACAGAAAAAAAAACATTAGCAAAATCAAAAGTTGAGTTGACACGGAATGACCTTATTGCAATTTTAAGCATTTTGCAATAGGCTGAGTATTGCAATAACATATTGTAGTATACTACATTGTTTATCCAACGCTATCTCACGACCAATTCGTACGTATTTTACGAGGTGGCTAATTCGTACGAATTTATACAATCTCACTCGTGCGATTTTATACAATTAGTCTAAACCCCAGTGTCGGGTAGGTTTAGGGGCGGGGCTAGGTGTAGGTCATTCGTACAAATTCATACGAATTGTGCAACTCGTAAAATACGTACGATTTGGCAAAAATCGTATGAATTTGTACAAGTGCGGTCGTAATAATGTAATAATAGCCTACATGTAACAATACAGACAGCCAGATACAGTAAACAGTCAGATACAGCATTAAACCATAACAGTTCAAGAAGAATATTATAATATTAGTTTAACAGATAGGTTTTGAGTTTAGACTTAAATTCGTGCAGTGTGGTTATTGACCGAAGACACAGGGGCAATGAGTTCCAAAGTTTAAGAGACATAACAGAGAAAGATCTCCCGCGAGATCTCGGAACACAAAGAAGCTCCCCTCCAGATGATCGAAGCAGACGAGAGGGAATATATGGAGCAAGTAGGTCAGAGAGATTAGTGGGGGCAAGACCGTGGAGTGACTTAAAATTAAGCAGAAGAACTTTCTAAGTGATACGAGAGGACACAGGTAGCCAGTGGAGGTTAAATAGAACAGAATGCCATGCCATGCTTAGCTCCTCAATTTGCCGGTGGAGTGCTTGGCCCCATAATTGCTGCTTGCAGCTATATTTTTAAGTATAATTGTTAAAAGTAAAAGTATAATTTCGTGCAGAGGTGTGAACTCAGAGTATACATGTGCTTGTGCATGCTAAATAAACTTTGAAGACTATGAACTCATCTCCTGTGTATACGTGTTTCATTCTCTTCCTTCGATCATGTCTGAGACTCTGGCAGACATTGATCACATTTAGTTTGTTGCAAGTGACATAAATTGAACAATTTTAGTCAGATTTATTTATGTCCTTTTTATTTTAATCAAATGTTTTTGTTTACGTATTTATCTAAACATTTATTTTAATCAAATTATTTTATTAAAGTTATACATTTACAGAATTGTATTTATTTATTGTGCTTATTTATTACTACAAATCATATTTATTTATAAATAAATATTAATAATTTATAATAATATTAATAAATATTAATCATTTGATATTATTTTATTTATTTAGTTGATTAAGGTTTCCTTTTTTTATTTTTTTTTATTTTTTTACAAACCCTAAACTTAAGCGGTGTGGAATACAGAAGCTGATATTAATGTTAGAGCAACGATATTAGTCACTGATATTATTATGCAGGATAGAATGAGAATAGAATCTATGATACTTCATTATTGGGTTGTGCTGACTTTTATTTTGACGCGCGAGCGCAGCGCGTTGACTTCCGGCGGCTGCGCGAGTGTTTACTGGAGACGAGCGGCGGCTGTTTTGAAAGAACATGAGTAACGAATCTGACTCTGATCTCGACGAAAGAATCGAAATATTGAAACAGAAATATTTACAGAGGAGGAAGCGGGTGAGTTTTCTCGTTCAGTGGTGTGTGTGTTTATCAGAATGTGTTCTTACAGATAGTGTTTATTCTGTCTGATGGAGAAATATATAACTCTTGTTTGAGTTTGTGGTTGATATTAGAGTCAAGTGTTCTTTCAGAGAGAATTTAGGGTATCTCGGTTTTGTCACTCTATAATTCAGGAAAATACTTAGACAGAAAACAATGTATTTTCACAGTTAGTGTGGAGTAAAATGTATATAATGAACAGATCCCTGTGTTAAACCTCGAGGATACAGACAGGAATAAAACTGAAGTGCTGCTGATTTATAACTCAGTGCAGGAGAAAAACATGTATTGTGTTGAACTCTACTGACACAAACAGATGAAGTGCTGTAAAAGAAACACTTAAATGTGTGTTCTCAATGTTTTCTTACACTAGTCTGAAAAACCGAAAAGCCCAGTCTCTCAAAGCTGACAGCTGTTGGTCTGCTCTTAAAGACTGACATCTACACAAGCAAACTATCAAGTGCACTACAAGAAACACTGTGTGTGTGCGTGTGTGTGTTGTGTCTGTGTGTGTGTGTGTGTCTGTGTGTGTGTGACTGTGTGGTGTGTGTGTTGTGTTTGTGTCTGTGTGTGTGTGTGTGTGTGTGTGTGTGTGTGTGTGTCACTGTCTCTGTGTGTGTGTGTGTTTTTTTTTTTTTTTTTTTTTTTGTGTCACTTGTTTGTGTGTGTGTGTGTGTCACTGTCTCTGTGTGTGTGTGTGTGTGTGTGTGTTGTGTTTGTGTGTGTATCTGTGTGTGTCTGTGTGTTTTGTGTGTGTGTGTGTCTGTGTGTGTGTGTGTGTCTGTGTGTGTGTGTGTGTGTGTGTGTGTGTGTGTGTGTGTGTGTCCCGCAGGCTCCAGACGTGTGGGCTGGTGATGGACACAGATCGGACCTGTGTGACGCTGCAGGGCTCCAGTTAATATTGTTATCATTGCTACTAGGCTGGTTTGAGCTGGTTTTTGCTGTTTTTAGCTAGTTTTAACTGTTTTTTTAGCTGGACTTTTTTCATGTACAATGTTAAATTAACTAACTCTAGCGCACTCTATTCTAATTCAATTCTTTAAAAAAAGTGTCCCTTTTAGACTTGCGCTCTATTCTTTTACTGCTAGTTTTTCTTAAAAACAACAACAAAAACTAACACTGTCTTTTCTAATCTTTTTGTATTCTATCTGTTGTCTTTTTATTTATCATACAATAAACAAAAGCAAAAAAGGCCTCTAACACTAGCTTGCTCTATTCTTTTTCTATTCTATCTGTTTTCTTTTTATTGATTATAGTATTTAAAAGCCCTTGCTACATGTACTGCGTTTAAGCTAACTGATCTTGTTATAGCACTTGTATATCATTGTTCTTTTGCTGATTTTGATTGCTTCCATTGTCCTCATTTGTAAGTAGCTTTGGATAAAAGCGTCTGCTAAATGACTAAATGTAAATCACGTTAAAAACATACTAACAGCATGCTAATCATGCTAATAATATGGTAACATAGCTAACAACATGTTAATAACATGTTAATTGTGCTAGTAACATTCTAATTGGGCTAGAAACCTGCTAGTATCTTGCTAATCATGCTACAAACATGCTAGTAGCATGCTAATCGTGCTAGCAACATACTAGCAAAATGTAATCGTGCTAGAAAAATTGCTAGCAACATGCCAATTGTGCTAGCAACATCCTAGCAACATGCTAATCGTGCTAGAAACATGTTAGTAACAGGATAATAATGATAGCAACATGTTAATCATTCTAGCAACGTGCTAATCGTGCTAGCAACATCATATCAACATGATAATGATAGCAACATGTTAATTGTGCTAGCAACATCCTAGCAACATGTTAATCATGCTAGAAACATGCTAGCAATAGATCATGTGCTAACAAAACATGCTAGAAACATGCTATTGCTATCGTGCTAGAAAACATGCTATAACATGGTAATAATGATACGCACAAATCATGTTAACAAACATGCTAATCACGTGCTAGAAACATGCTAGCGTTAGTAACATGCTAATAAACATGATAGTAACATGCTAATCGTGATAGCAACATGTTAGAAACATGCTGCTGATAGGTAATCATGCTAGAAACACGTTATCAACATGCTAATCATGCTACAAACATGTTAACAACATGCTAATCGTGCTAGAAACATGTTAATCATGCTAGCAAAATACTTGCTAGATGTTTGTTATTCTTGATACATGCATGGTAGCAAAATTGTTATTCGTTGTTGGAAAATTGTTGTTAAAATGGTAATATTGTTAGATAATTGTTGATAATTTTTAATCATGTTAACAACATGATAATTGTTATAAACATGCTAATCATGCTAGAAACATGCTAGTAACATGATAATAATGATAGCAACATGTTAATCATGCTAGCAACATGCTAATCATGCTAGAAACATGTTATCAACATGCTAATCATGCTACAAACATGTTAACAACATGCTAATCGTGCTAGAAACATGCTAGAAACATGCTAGTAACATGATTATAATGATATCAACATGGTAATCATGCTAGAAACATGCTAATCATGCTAGCAACATCCTAACAACATGGTAATCATGCTAGAAACATGTTATCAACATGTTAATCATGCTACAAACATGTTAACAACATGCTAATCGTGCTAGAAACACGTTAGTAACATGATAATAATGATAGCAACATGCTAATCGTGCTAGCAACATGCTAATCGTGCTAGCAACATCCTAGCAACATGTTTATCATGCTAGAAACATGTTAACAACATGGGAATCATGCTAAAAAACATGCTAACAACATGCTATTCATGCTAGAAACATCTTATCAACACGGTAATCATGCTACAATCATGTTAACAACATGCTAATCGTGCTAGAAACATGCTAGTAACATGTTAATCATGCTAGCAACATGCTAATCGTGCTAGCAACATCCTAGCAACATGTTAATCATGCTAGAAACATGTTAACAACATGGTAATCATGCTACAAACATGCTAACAACATGCTAATCTTGCTAGAAACATGCTAGTAACATGATAATAATGATAGCAACATGCTAATCATGCTAGAAACATGTTATCAACATGCTAATCATGCTACAAACATGCTAGCAACATGTTAATCGTGCTAGAAACATGCTAGTAACATGACGATAATGATAGCAACATGTTAATCGTGCTATCAACATGTTTATTGTGCTAGCAACATCCTAGCAACATGCTAATCGTGCTAGAAACATGCTAGTAACATGGTAATAATGATAGCAACATGCTAATCATGCTAGAAACATGATAGCAACATGCTAATCATGCTAGAAACACCCTAGCAACCACCCCAGGTACCCTAGCAATATGTTTTATACCTACCTGTTTTTCTGATAGACTGGATTGCCTTGAAAACAGTCATACTTTAATCCTTTAAAACTATTTTAAATTCCAGACTACTTCAAACTAAAAACCTTCAGACTGCAAACTTTAAAAGAAAAAACTATCTGGCTAGGCTTTTTCAAGCCAACTTAAAGTTTGTCTTCAAACTGTTCAATCTAGTTATTATTAATATTAATTGCAGTGAAGTCCCAGCTGTCTCGTTATGTTCCAGCAGAGCCGACATGGCTGAAGACGAGCCGAGTGATGAAGATGATCCTCCAGAAGAGACCAACGTGTTCTGCACAGAGACAGGTATCAGACGCGGATCAGACGGAGCTCACAGAGTCGTCTCACACTGATTCACAGTCGTTTGTGCCTCTCCAGACGTGACTTTACCCTCCGATCTGGATCTGGCCCGGTCGTCGAGTTCCTCAGCACTGAACAGCAGAGGGACAGGCATCGTGGATCAGAGCAGCAGCGGAGCAGCAGCAGTGCATGTGTATCAGGAGATGCTGCACATTTATGAGAAGCTGCAGGTCAGAGATTCTATTACACACACACACACACACACACACACACAGACACTCAGACACACACACACTCAGACACACACACACAGACACACACACACACAAACACATACACACACACACACACTCAGACACACACACACACACACACACACACACACAGATACTCACACAAACACACAGACACACACAAACACAAACACACACACACAGACACACACGTACACAAACGCACACACACACACACACACACACACACGTACACAAACACAGACACACACACACACACACACACACACGTACACACAAACACAAACACGCTACACACACACTCACAGACACACACACATTTGTACACGTACACTCACACACTCACACTCACAATCACACACACACACTCACAATCACACACACACACACACACACACACACTAGGGGTTGAATACCTGGTCGTGTGCTTAAAGCCTGTGCGGAGCAACTGGCTGAGGTCTTCACGGACATTTTCAGTCTGTCCCTGGTCCAGGCAACTGTCCCCACTAGTTTCAAAACCTCCACCATTGTGCCAGTACTGAAGCACTCCACTGACTCGGTCCCTAACGACTTCCGTCCCCTCGCACTCAACCCCATCATTGCCAAGTGCTTTGAGAAAAATCCTGTCTCCCTGCTACACTAGACCCATTCCAATTTGCCTATCACTGCAATAGGTCAACAGAGGACGCCATCTCAACGGCACTTCACTCTGCCCTCACCCACCTGGACAGTCAAAACACACATGTGAGAATGCAGTTCATTGATTTCAGTTCTACATTTAATACTGTAATCCCTCCCAAGCTGATCTCCAAGCTCAGCCAGCTTGGAATCAACACATCCCTCTGCAACTGGATTCTAGATTTTCTGACTAGCAGACCTCAGTCTGTTAAATTAGATAACCTCTCCTCCTCCATCATCACCCTGAACACCGGCGTGCCACAGGGCTGCGTACTGAGCCCTCTCCTGTACTCCCTTTTCACCCATGACTGTGTTCCTGTTTATGGCCCCAACACCATAATCAAATTTGCAGATGACACCACAGTGGTAGGTCTGATCAAAGATGATGATGAGTCAGCCTACAGGGATGAGGTGCAGCAGCTGGCTGTGTGGTGTGCCACCAACAATCTAGAACTAAACACCCAGAAGACAAAGGAGATCATTGTGGACTTCAGGCGGACTAGGAGTCATGCGCACACACCCATCTACATAAAAGGAGCTGTAGTGGAGCGTGTGTCGAGTTTCAAGTTCCTTGGCATCCATATCTCTGATGACCTCACCTGGTCCCTAAACACCTCCACCCTGGTCAAAAAGGCACAGCAGCGCCTTTACTTCTTACGGAGCCTTAAGAAAGTTCACCTGAATCCCCAGGATCCTTGTGGAATTCTACCGCTGTACCATTGAGAGCATACTCACAAACTGCATCTCAGTGTGGTACAGCAATTGCTCCGCATCTGACCGCAAAGCACTCCAGCAGGTAGTGAAAACTGCTCAACGGATCACTGGCACCCAGTTAACTACCACTGAGAACATTTATCACAAGTGCTGCCTGGGCGTGATGCGTGACGTACGAGCTACTGTCTGTAGCCTATGTGTGTGCGTTACAGTGCAGCAGCGCATTATATTAGAACAGTGATTAACTTACCTGTACAATACGTGGTTTAAAACGTGTATTCTCCCATTCAGTTTCCAGCATCCAGTAATATAATCACACATGTCTTGCAGAGCGATTTCGGAGTATGTATTTATTTGTATGTTTAGCTGTTTGGAAATGGAGCGTAAATGTGGAAATCCTTAAAAAGATTTATTATGGCGCCCTTATAGGACCAGCGACTAGTCGACGTCAAGCTTAAAGCGTCATGGCAGAGCACTGAATCGACTAATCGATTAGTCAGTGCAACCCCTAACACACACACACTCACACACACACACACACACACACACACACACACACACACACACACACACATATACAAACATAATAAAAGTAAAACTAAGCTGCAGAAGTAGAAATATAGACTATGTACATCTGTGTGTGCAATATTGACTGTGTGTAAAACAGTAGTACAGTAACGTAGCAAATTGAGTGCAACTACATGATACTAATAACATCAAGAAATGTGCAAATTGAGCTGTAGGATTTCAGTCCAACTATAGATGAGACTAGTCTGTGTCCACTGGCTACCCGTTTAACACTTGGTTTCACAGACCGGGCTTAAGCCTAGTCCCAGAGTCTAGTAAGTCTGAGCTGTTTCAGCTGAAAGAAACTTGCACCGATTGATCTTAAAACATATCAGTGACATTGTTTTGTCTCAAGAGGGACACCGGTAATGTTTTTTTTCCTAAGGCACGTTTATACACATTACCTAAATGTCCTAATTAATCTATGGCCTAATCCTGGCTTAGTTTTAGCCCAGAGGTAAAGGTCTGATAATGTTATGTTATATAAATCAGGGAATGAAGCAGGGATGAAACCTTCAAAATATAGACAGAAAAAAAAAACATCTCAAATCTCAAAACTGAGTAATGCTTGAAAAATCAATGGCTTTTTTCAATGAGTTTCTTGCCTTATAATAAAAAGTGTGTGTGTGTCTGTGTGTGTGTGTCTCTCTCTCTCTGTGTGTGTGTATGTGTGAGTGTCTCTCTCTCTCTCTCTGTGTGTGTGTGTGTCTCTCTCTCTCTCTGTGTGTGTGTGTGTGGTGTGTGTGTGTGTGTGTGTGTGTGTGTGTATGTGTCTCTCTCTCTCTCTCTCTGTGTGTGTGTCTCTCTCTCTCTCTCTGTGTGTGTGTGTGTGTCTCTCTCTCTCTCTGTGTGTGTGTGTGTGTGTGTGTCTCTCTCTCTGTGTGTGTGTGTGTGTGTGTGTGTGTGAGTGTCTTTCTCTCTCTCTCTGTGTGTGTGTGTGTCTCTCTCTCTCTCTGTGTGTGTGTGTGTCTGTGTGTGTGTCTCTCTGGCTCTCTCGTCTCTCTCAGCATCTCTCTCTCTCGGCGCAGGTGTGTGAGCGAGAGCGTGACCTCTCTCTCATCTCTCTCTCTCTCTGTGTGTGTGTGTGTGCAGTCTCTCAGCGCTCTCGCTCACTCTCTCCGAGTGAGTGTGTCAGCTGCGGAGCGTCGCGTCCAGAGGTGTGGGCAGGTCTGCATCTGTGTGAGCGAGAGCATGACCTGCAGCAGCGCCTGAGACAGTGTGCAGCAGCGCAGCGCACACAGACACTCCGAGTCGAGCTGCAGCTGCTGAGACGCGCGTCCGCATCTACAGCATCAAACACACTGAGGGGGGTGCTGAGTCTAGTGCAGGTTTTATGGGAGGTGTGCAGAATGTGCTGCTGGTATGCGTCAGGTATCTGAGGAGCATCTCCTTTTATCTGTGTTTATATCTAATTTAAATGGATTCTGCTGGTTTTTAATCATGTTAATACAAATTATAATATTAGAGTTTTGAGTATAAATGGGCTTAATTATCTTCTATTTTAAGTTTTAGTGACTCAAACATGGTGAAGAAAATCGACAAAGAAGTTGACAAGGCATTAAACAACAACAACCACGTTGAATTATTAAACAAATAAATGAATGAAAAAAATTCATGCCAAATATGTTTTTTCCTACAGCAATATCAGCAGGAGAAAAGTGATCTGGAAACAGCTCTGAAGCAGAAAACCAAAGAGAATAAGAGAATGAAGGCCAGTTTTGATTCCATGAAGGAATTAAATGATTCTATGAAGAAACAGGTGAGAAATCTGACATCATGTTATGTGTTTTTTATATATATACAGTGCCTTGCGAAAGTATTCATACCCTTTCATTTAATTCACGTTTTGTTATGTTGCAGCCTTAAGTTAAATTGCTTTAAATGACATTTTTCCACATCGATCTACACTCCATACACCATAATGACAAAGCAAAAACAAAACTGTAACAACTGAAATAAGTGCATTGCATAAGTATTCAAACCCTTAACTGAAGCACCTTTACAGCCTCAAGTCTTTTTGGGTATGATGCGACAAGATTTGCTTAATATACAAGTGTGTGTGTGTGTGTGTGTGTAATATAACTTAAACTGTCTGACATACAGTTCTGAATAACAAGCTCTTTCTCGTCTCATGCTGTGGTGTAAATCTGGACTCGTCTCACTGTGTGTACTGTAAATAGCTCTCAGCAGTGATGATGTTACAGTGAGACTCGTCTGTTTCTGTGTGTGATGATGAGTAACGAGAGTTCGTTTGCGCAGCTTAACGAGGTCAGTGAGCAGAACAGGAAGTTGGAATGTCAGTCGCGGAAAGTTCAAGCTCGACTGGAGAACCTGCAGGTACGAGACAAGCACTGCGTTTCTACAATTACTACTGACCAACCAAAAGATTGGAACAATTTAGAGTCTAAAATGTTTCGGAAAGTCATCTCTTCTGTTCACGCAGGCTGTATTTTTATGATCAAAAATACACTAAAAATGTGAAATATTATTAGAATGTAAAACAGCTGTTTTCTGTGTGAATCTCTGTTAAAGTGTAATTTATTTCTGTGATGCGCAGCTGTATTTTCAGCATCGTTACTCCAGTCTTCAGTGTCACATGATCTTCAGAAATCATTCTAATATGATGATTTGCTGCTCAAGAAACATTTCTGATTATTATCAATGTTGAAAACAGTTGTGCTGCACAATATTTTTGTGGAAACTGTCATACATTATCATGCAAAATTTGGGGTAAGATTAAAAAAAAAAACTTTTATTCATCAGTGATGCAGTAAATTGATCAAAAGTGACAGTAAAGTACAAACGATTTCTATTTCAAATAAATGCTGTTCTTCTGAGCTTTCTGTTCATCTGTGAATCCTGAAAAATAAAATGTATCACGGTTTCCACAAAAATATTGTGCAGCACAACTGTTTTCAACATTGATAATAATCAGAGATGTTTCTTGAGCAGCAAATCAT
This sequence comes from Cyprinus carpio, assembly GCF_018340385.1. NCBI lineage: Eukaryota > Metazoa > Chordata > Actinopteri > Cypriniformes > Cyprinidae > Cyprinus > Cyprinus carpio. The sequence goes on along the minus strand of NW_024879272.1, from coordinate 166,479 downwards.
CATATTAGAATGATTTCTGAAGATCATGTGACACTGAAGACTGGAGTAATGATGCTGAAAATACAGCTGCACATCACAGAAATACATTACAGTTCAACAGAGATTCACACAGAAAACAGCTGTTTTACATTCTAATAATATTTCATAATTTCTACAGTGTTTTTGATCAAATAAATGCAGCCTTGGTGAGCAGAAGAGACTCCTTTGTTAAACATTAAAATGTTAATGATTCCAGACAGTGGTGTAAATATTCAGGACAAGTGAACTCTGTTGTGTGTTTGTGTTGGCACAGAGAAAGTATGAGTGCTTCACGACACACAGGAGCCGAGAGACAGCTGTTCCTAAAGCACACGACCCCAAACCCAGCAAACCTGAGAAACCTGCATCAAATAAAGCAGCAGGAAAGGTAATGTGTGTGTGGTTTAATGAGCGAGTGAGCGTTGATGAAGCCGTTTACACCGCGATCCTGTGATTGCAGGAGTTCTGTTCATTATAGAGCATGCTGGGAACTCCAGTGAGGGACAGTGTAAAGTTACTTTTAAAAGTAATGCGTTACAATATTGTGTTACTCCCTAAAAATGTAACTAATTATGTTACTTAGTTACTTTTTGTGGAAAGTAATGCGTTACGTTAATTTGTAAATCTGGATGGGGCTTGCTTGCTTGTTTTTGATATAAAAAGTTCTTCTGTTACAAATGTAAACGCACTTTCATAACAGAAGTGAAGTGAGTGCGCCGCAGGCTGAAGGAGATGTAGATTCACGTCTGTACAGTAGAGGATGCAGCATGAAGAATATGACATCTTAGCAATAACTAAACAGAAACACAGATGTGTAATTTTTGCTGGTTAGTGTGATTAAAATAGATCATCGAAGGTCAGCAGCAAAGACATTGGTTAATAATATGGGATTAAATACATAAATGACATTTGACTTGTTTCAACATATTTATTTATTGCAGGTTTACATTTGAATGTTTTTATTGATTTTGAGGAACACTGAATCTGTTTTTGTACGGAGCCCTTAAAGGGACATGATGGTGGAAAAAACTTGGGGTGGGAGGAAAAAATATTTATCTTTTATCTGCTTTTCTGTGCCTAATATAGCCTAGACTGTAAACAGATTTGGTATTTTTAATCTTCATTCATTAGGCTACCTTAAGCACTTCTATGGGGGAGAAAAAAATTAGATTCCGGGATATATTCTGCTTTATTAATAGTAATATTATTAATAAGGTTATTGATATTAGCATAATTATTTTATCAGTATTTATTATTGAGTAAACACATGTTCATATTTAGTCTAGATCTACAGTGAGATCATGTTCACACACAACGCTCTGCACTTACTCCTGATTACTGTTACCATGGCAACACCAGAGCTGTCACTCAACACATGGAAACAAAGTAACTGCTGTTACTTATTTCAGAAAGTGAGTGATGAGCTGCTGTGCTGTGTTTGTGATCAGGCCGCTGCACACGGGCCGTCGCCGAGGCTGCTGGCGCTGCTGCTGGATTGGCTGGTGGACGGTCAGCTGATGGAGGTCAGAGACGGGCCGAGGCCTTCGCCGCAGGAGAGATGCGCCAGGGTCTGTCACGGGGGTTTTCTTATGAACCAACACTGAGATTGCTGTGAAATGTTGACGGGATTCATTAAAACACATCTAGATCACACTTCACAGGCTAAAGATGAAGCCAAACCGTTGATTTCCTTCCATCATGACATTTATGTTCATGTTAATGAAACACATTTCCTCTATTCTCATCTCTGTGATGTGGAAACACCTCGTTCTCGTTACTGTAAGGAGTCCAGATGTTTCTCTCGAGTTTGTTTTGTTTGTCTAATGAGATCCAGCACTGATTCATTAGACTCGTTAGATTAACGGCTGTAATCGGACACGTTTCTGAGGGATATAACGTTCGCGGGGATTGATTTTACTCATTGGGATTTGATTGCTAGTTATTTTTTCCAGCCACATATAAGCAGAAAAATAACTTCATGAAGGATTAAGAAAACAAACTTTTTTTTTAAGACAAAGTAAATCGAGCCAATTCTGAGTTCATGGCTTTTGCTGCATGTTCTTAAACTATTAAAAAAAATATATATATTTTTTTTTGTAATTTTTTTTTTTTTTTTTTACATTTCAGTTAATTTTTTTTTTTTTTTTTACATTTCAGTCTGCACAATTTAAAATTACATATGTATATTATTTTGGTACTCACAGTTGTGTATTGAATGGTTGAAGTGTGGTGATTGTGGTGATCGTGCTGCTGTCAGAGGAGTTTGTGTTGAAGTGTGGTGATTGTGGTGTGGTCAGGTTCTGCCGATGCTGGTGGAGCAGCTTCATGGAGCATCCGCTGCTGCTGCTGCGATGGAGCCGTCTGCGTCTCTGCTGCTGCCGTCTCTGCTGCGCTGCATCTACTGCTGTCTGCTGCGTCTGGAGCACAGCTCGCAGGCAAGGCTTCACGTTTCATCTAACAGGACAATAAACATAAACTCTCTCAAGAGCAGCCAGAGACGTCTCCACAGTTCTTCTGGACTGAGTCTGTCTCAGTTTCTTCATGTCAGACTGATGATGATCAGATCACATCACATCTCTGTGTGCAGCACAAACATCTCACTGCATTATTAACATTAATGACCAAATGAATCTTTGGAAATGTAAACTGATATTTCCTTCTGACACACTACAGCAGAAGATAGAAATAACTGACTTAAAGCCATTTTTAGCTGCTGATAATACTAGTGTTCTGATCATTTTGGCCACTGCATAGCAATCCTGAACTTAGACGATATCTAAACCAGCTCTAGTTTACTGTATTTTCCTCGACCTCATTTAAATGTCGTCTTTTCAGCCTTCTGTAACTAGATTCTGAATGGGTCGTGAAGTTCAGAAGTCTAACTGAAAGTCTCGATCTTTGCATTGAAATCGTCTGATAATCATTTTTTAAAGAATGTATCAGTCACTCAGTGTGTAGATTTAAGGACACGGTGTAAGGTGATCAAAAATATTTAAAAATGCCTCAAAGTAACTACACACGAGCATGTAGAGCAGAGATCTTTAAAAGAAGTCCGTGTGGAGCATGCATCTTCTCATCTTTGCCTCTGTGTTGATGTGCCAGCTGTGTTTGATTCGGTGAGATGTCGTCGTCTCTCTCTCTCTCCTCCAGCATGCTGTGCTGACCTCCACGCTGAGGAGGCTGGGTGAGGAGGTGTCTCGAGGATCACGCGTCGCTCCGCTCTTCAAGAGCTCCTGTCTCCACACACGCTTCCTGTGCAGCCTCATCATCATCAAGACCATCAGTCAAGGTCCGTCTGATCTACAACACCAGCCTTTCTCTGCTCTGTAGTAATGATCAGATCAGGTTTGGTCGATGATCTCATCTTACATCAAAAGTAAGAAACTAATCAGCATTGAAACACACCTGGGGTCTTTATAAATGAGTGATTTCACAGCTTGTGCAGCAGGTGGCAGTGTTGTTGTTTCTGACACCAGCTCCCAAAGTCATAGAAATGAACATCAGTCTAATCTCTGTTATATTAAAGGAACATTCACCCACTAATGAACCTTAACTGTGAGTTTGTTTCTTCATCAGATTTGTAGAAATGTAGCACTGCATCAGTGTCTCATCAATGGATGCTCTGCAGTGAATGGGTGCCGTCAGAATGAGAGTCCAAACAGCTGATAAAAAACATCACAATAATACACAAGTAATCCACGGCACTCCAGTCCATCAGTTAACATCTGGAGAAGACAAAAGGTGAAACACATCCAGCATTAAGATGTTTTAAACTCAAATACATAGAGTCTATAATCCATAATAACACTTCCTCCAGTGAAAAAGTGTTCTGTGTGTGAATCAGGAGAGAAATCTGCACAGATCAAGCAACGTTTAAACAGCGTGTGTCTGGATTTTGATGTGAGACACAACAGGAGATGCACTTTTTCACTGGAGGAAGTTTTATTATGGATTATAGACTCTATGTATTTGAGTTAAAAGCGTCTTAATGCTGGATATGTTTCATCTTTTTGTCTTCTCCAGATGTTCACTGATGGACTGGAGTGCTGTGGATTACTTGTGGATTATTGTGATGTTTTTATCAGCTGTTTGGACTCTCATTCTGACGGCACCCATTCACTGCAGAGCATCCATTGATGAGACACTGATGCAGTGCTACATTTCTACAAACCTGATGAAGAAACAAACTCATCCTGATCTCAGATGAACCGAGGGTGAGCACATTTTCAGGAAATCTTCATTTGTAAATAAACTATTCCTGTAATCATGACTCACTGCTGTTATTAATATTAATATGAATCTGTTAGTGTCAGTGAACAGATGAAAGCTCCAGATGTGTGTCATGGAGCAGCTGGCCGTCTCTGCTCTCTTTATCACTCACGGGGCTTTTAGAAGCTGAGCGTATCTGACGTGACCGTGAGAACAACACACACTAATAAACACAGCTCGCCCACAGTGCCTTCTGGGAACTGCAGCTCTCTTAATATGTTGTAATATTAATCAGTGACTCTCAGCTGGTTTTGCTTCGGGACATTGAACATTAAGTGCTGACCACCAATACAGTTTATCATACAAAAGTACATTGCATTTATGCATGATTAAACGTGTCCCTGCAGCACAGAAGCAGTCATCAGCAGCACAGGTATATTTGTAGCAATAGACAACAATACATTGTATGAGTCACAATTATACATTTCTCTTTTATGACAAAAATCATTAGAATATTAAGTAAAGATCATGTTCCGTGAAGATATTTAGTAAATTTCCTACTGTAAATATATCAAATCTTAATTTTTGATTAGTAATATGCATTGCTAAGAACTTCATTTGAACAACTTTAAAGATGATTTTCTCAATATTTAGATTTTTTTTGCTCCCTCAGATTCCAGATTTTCAAATAGTTGTATCTCAGACAAATATTGTCCTCCTAACAAAACCATACAAAAAATCATCTAAATCATCATTCAGCTCTCAGATGATGCATGAATCTCAGTTTCACCGATCTGACCCTCATGACTGGTTCAGTGCTCCGGGGTCTCAGATGTGTGTTATTATTCTGAGGCAGTCGAGCTGAACGGTTTCATCAGTGATGTTTTGATGTAAATGGTTTCTTCTTCTGGACGTTCAGTGGACGTTCTGGCTCAGGCTGTGGAGGTTCTGTCCGGTGCGGTTCGTACCGATGAAGGACAGGCTCTGTTCCTGGAGTACCAGGCTCTGCCGGCGGTTCTGGCTCTGCTGAGATCTGGCAGTCCTGGTCTGCTGGCTCCGTCTGTGGATGTCCTGCTGCAGATGAGCGCAGAATCACGTGAGAAACTCTTTATTTAATGAGTGGTCAGATGATATTGTGTGATGTCCACTAAACTGACCTCATGGTCATCCAAATATATAAAAGACAGCTATATGTTTTCATAGTGATAAAATTCTTACAAATTATTACTGCAAAAATCATAGTTATAAAAATTCATAATATTTATTTATATTTTTAAATTTTTTTAAAATTTTTAGTAATTAATAATTATATTATTTTTTTTTTATCAGTGAATTTATTTTAATAATTTTTTTTTTAAATTTATTTAAATCATGTGTATTGTTTTTTAAAAATCATGCTTCATTCATTTTCTATTCATATTAAATGTATTTCTTTGTTAAATATTTTTAGGTATTCAAATGTTTTTACTTAGATATTTAATTATTTATTTAAAATTAAATTGTTTTAAACTTTTTATTTATTTAAATCACATTTGTGTTTATTTTAATCTGTTTGTTGTAAATATGAATTTATTACTTGTTGAAATCAAATTTGATTGATTTATCAATTTATTTCAATTATATTTATTTAACCATTTTTATTTATTTTATTTAAACATCTGTTTATTTAAATCTAATTTTATTTAATTTTTATTAAATACATTCTTTACTCAGATTAGTAATTTTACTTATTAAATCAAATTTGATTTGTTTATTCATTTGTATTCATTTATTTTAATCATATGTTTTTATGTATTTATTTAATTCAAATTAATTCATTTAATGGTTTTTTTTTATTATTATTTTAATCTTTTTTTTGTCAGATTTTTCTAGTTAAACTTTTTATCATTTTATTATTATTTTTTATTTTTTCCTCATTTTTCAAACCTTTCCATGCACCTTATTATGGACCCCAGACCCTGTTCTGAAAGAGTTCAGACGGTTTACGGTGTTTGTGGTTTAATAATGGCTTTAATTAAATTCCCATCACAGTGTAGTGCGCTGTGCACGTATCGAATGTGTTTGGATGTAGTTGTTAGTCTGTGGTGAGAACACTCGTGAGTCGTTAAAGCGAGCGTGTTAACGAGGCGGGCAGGACACTGAGCAGACGCGAGGAGAGCCGGACGGCTAATTAGCAGCTTTACAGCAGAGTGAGTGTGTGAGCGTGTGAAGGCTGGAGCGCGAGGTCGTGTCTGAGGGTCAGCGGCGCTCGTCTGCTCTCGTCTGCTCTAATGCGCTCCAGGTGTCCACGATCAGCTCCATCGCAGTCAAAGACTTTAACAGACGGCCTTGAACTTCCCCGAGCTGAGGCTCATTCTCTGTCAGGATTCTTTCAAACAGTATGTATTGTGAAAGTTGAAGTTCAGCCGTTACGTTTGAGTCAATTATTTTGTAATAATGTTTAACATGCAGGTTGTAGCTGGTTTCCTCATCATTCTGTTATCATTTACGCTCCATCAGTCTTACTTTCTTCCTAAAGATGTATGACTTTTCTTTCTTTTGAAAGTGTATCAGCCTTTAATCTCAGTTTTAATCTATTTATTTTAGTCAAATTGAGTAATTTATTACTTAAGTATTCATTTTTATTTATTTTAATCAAATTTGTTTTTAATATTTTTTATTATTCAATTTTTGTTATTCTTATTTAAATGGTATTTATCATAATCTATTTATTTAAATAAAATGTATTAATTTATTATTTACTTAAATCAGCTTTATTCATTGTAATTCATAAAATATTTAAATAATTATAATTTTTTAAAATTTTTATACATATTTATTTAAAACATTTATTTTTAAGCCACATTTTATTTATTTAATGATGTATTTTTATTAATGTATTTATTTCAGTCATATTTATTAAATCATTATTTCATTTATTTTATTTAACTCTTAATTTAAATCTAATTTTATTCATTTAATTTTTTATTTATTTAATATAAATCTATAAATGTATTTATTTAAATAAAATTTGATTTATTCATTTTTGTATTTATTTGTTCAGTGTTTATCCAGCGCAATATTTGTATAATTATAATATTCATTGTAATAATTCATATTACAATTAATTTAGCAGTAATATTAATGTTCTTGTTTTACAGTAGAAATAATGTCTATCTTGTTAATTTAGTTTTTCTTGCCTAACGAAAAAGAATAGATATAGTAAGTGAATCTGCTGTAGAAATGTTCAGCTCCTCAGTCTCCTCAACATTTACTTTTAGGCATCGAGCAGACACTTTTATCCAAAGCGACTTATAAATGTATATTATATATGAATGTGACATTATTATGATGTTTTCAGTGAAGGCTGTTTCTGTCTCGGTGCTGGATGTTTGTGTCTCTCAAGACCAGAGCGCAGAGAAGAAGAGTGTTCTTGCTGAAAGCAGATGTAATGGTGGCCGCACCATCTGCATGTGTTTCTGAGCAGAGTTTGAGGCTCACGATTTAAAGCCACAGATCCCCTGAAGATGGTGTTCTGGCTCTGACTCTCAGACTAACGCTCCTCTGTCCAGCAGGGACGCTGTCGGCGTTCCTGGATCAGTGCAGCTTGGAGGACTTCTTCCGCTGCGCCTCGCTGTTCCTGCGTAACCCCCGTCTGGAGCCGCCGCTGCTGGAGAAGATGCTCATGCTGCTGCAGAAGCTCTCCGGCATCCGGTCAGTCCCTCGCACTCATCACGTGTGAGGATCATTCTTTACTTATCAGAATCTGCTAATATGTTTTTCTGTTTGGCCCGCTTTCAGTATGAATTAAACAGTTGTGTACTGCTCACAACACCCTATTTTGGGTAAAACTAGGAAAGATAATACTTTTCTCTAAAAAAACAGGATTCCCTAAATTATCGTCATTGACATCATTATCGCAGTAAATATCAGAAATTATCGTGATACATTTTTAACCCCATATCGCCCATCCCTAGTTCACGGTGTGTGTGTGTGTGTGTGTTCACTGCTCCGGGTGTGTGTTCACGGTGTGTGTGTGCACTTGGATGGGTTAAATGCAGAGCACCAATTCCGAGTATGGGTTACCACACTTGTCACAACTTTCAGTTTCATATATATATGGTATGATTTGTAGGGGGGATGGGGGGTAGGGGGGTTTCCCCCTTCTGGTCTAAGTATCCCTGCTTCTGCTGAATTATTTAAAAAAAAAATCCGTGGGTGATGCTACTCCATCATTCACCAGCAGAGCATATAAAATACCAAAAATAAAATACTTTTTTAAAACATCAGTAAAATACTGCAACATGACAATACAAACAACAATAAAATTAACAATAAACCCCCCCCAGTTTGTTCACAGATCGCACTATATATATATACAATAAATTGTCCCTTATGAGTGGTTTTGTGCTCCAGGGTCACAGATATGTGGGTTGTGTGTGTGTGTGTGTGTGTCTGTGTACATATATGTGACCCTGGAGCACAAAACCAGTCGTAAGGGTCAATTTATTGGAAGTGCTGAATAATAATCTCTCCATTGATGTGTGGTTTGTTAGGAGGACAATATTTGTCTGAGATACAACTATTTGAAAATCTGGAATCTGAGGGAGCAAAAAAAGTCTAAATATTGAGAAAATCATCTTTAAAGTTGTTCAAATGAAGTTCTTAGCAATGCATATTACTAATCAAATAATTAAGTTTTGATATATTTACTGTAGGATATTTACTAAATATCTTCATGGAACATGATCTTTACTTAATATCCTAATGATTTTTGTCATAAAAGAGAAATGTATAATTGTGACTCATACAATGTATTGTTGTCTATTGCTACAAATATACCTGTGCTACTGATGACTGCTTCTGTGCTGCAGGGTCACATGTTTATTTGTGTGTCTGCTTTATATCAGGCACCTGCTCTGTCAGAAACTCACTATCAGTCGAACACTAATTCTCTGGTTTGTCTGCAGGAAGAACAAGCGTCTGTTCGAAGCGTCGTCGCTGCATTTGCTGCTGCAGGAGATGCACAGGACCAGCGACCGCAGTCAAGCCTTCATCAGCATGAACCTCAGCTCCATCCTGCTCAATCTGGGCATGCTCACACGCTCCTGACACACTAAACACTTCATTACATACACGCATCTCCAGTCACTCGTGTTCAGGTGGGAGTTTCTTTCTTCAGATGATTTGCAGAAGGTCTCAGCTGCGATCACACAAAACTATCAGCTTACACTGATGCTGTTACGATACTTTGATTTTGACATTTGGAGTTTAGCAGTATAAACCATCAGAGAAGAGCCTTTTGTTTCACAGAAGAAAGAAAATAACACAGGGTCGGAGCATAAATCATTTCTTGAAACATTTGTAGGATAGTGAGGTTTTATTTTTTTGTATACATTGAAATAATGAATTTTGATGTTTTATACTGTATACAACAACTTAATAAATTTTATTTAATTAAATTGCCTCTAATTAGTGGTGTGCCTGGTTTTATTTGATCATACACTCAAGAAAATATTTAGGCCTTGATTTAAGATATGTTGGATTTGGATTAGACGGTTTTAACAAAAAAGATTTGATTTTTAGTTTTTTAGCATTATTTTAATCAAGATTGTAAGCTTGTTTGATTTCTGTAGTAATAATAAACTGAATGTTTTTTAAATGCACAATAATAATACAGTTTTGATTTGTTTTATATATAATACAATTCTAATTAAATATTATTCCAGAGCTATAGCCATACTTTAACCATGTTCATACTTTTTAACTGAATAAATTATTTCTGCAACAGCTAGATTTTTGCTGATTTGAAGCAATTTGAATAAATACATAAAAAAGATTTAATAAAATCAAATGGTTAATAATAAGCTATGCAATGTTTTTTTTTTTTATGAGTGCAGAAATCTGACCGGTTTAATTTATGTGTGACTGACAAATATGCGTAACATTACGTTTTGTTTTTTTAAGGTTAAAACGGAGTAATCCAAATACATGGACATTGATATGCAATTAAAAATGTTAAATTCAAGCTTAATAGTTTTTTGTATATTAAATATTTTTATTTTATTTTTGTGTTTCATCACTAGCACCATCAAACACTATCACAATAACGACTGTTTTCAAACAGGTTTCCTGAACACGCCCCCTGACTGTCATTGGTCAGCCAGTCAGTTAGCCCCGCTCTAATCTCAGGTGATTGGTGGAGTCAGAAGTTGACACGTCAGATGAAAGTTAATTTCTCAGGAATCAAACTAAGGACTGACTCGCACCAGATTCAATCCGTGTCTCTGTTAACGAAGTTTCTCCTCTCCAAACATTGTTTTTCCTGACATTTATTTGTTTAAATGTCCCTCCTTGCGCTTCAGTGTTTCTTGTCAGTATTAAACCTTGAAAGCACCTGTGATGAGGTTCTCTCTCCTGTCACATAGTTTAGCAGCATGATGAATGTTTGCTGGAGCTGAATGAGTTCTTGTGTTTAGTCCAGACGGAGCAGGATTTGGATTGGTCTCTGTTCTCAATCACACGTGTTGCTGTTGTAATGGAGAAAAGCTCTGCTGGGTGCCGTTTCTCTCAGCATCCTCCGGTGAGTCTCGCTCTGGGTTTAACACTGTGTTACGTACATGTGCTGCATAGATCACGTGAGACTCCAGACAGAGTTTAAGATTGAAGTCTTGATTTCTTCTGGCAGGAACATTGACTCGTTCTTCATCCCGTCGTGATCGGCGTCATTTCTGCAGGACAAGCGTCACCAGACAGTTACAAAAATAAAGGCCGTCTTCCGAGGTGTTTCAAGGTTTGCCTGGTTGGCATGGGTTGGTTAGTCCCTACTGATAACTACATTTATAACATTTACAGTTGAAGTGAAGCAAAGGTCAGGTCATGTACTTCAGCCATTGAGATGAATGGAAACACTAACAGAGCTCAACAAACAGACTGATAAATGCAGCTCTGATAACCAACACTGGAAATGAACTAGCACCTAAAACAGAATTATCAACATTTCTTCACATTGCTACTTCACATGTTATTGTTTATTTAGTCCTGACCTGAATAAGATATTTCACATAGAAGACATTTAAATATAGTCCACAAGAGAAAATAGTAGTTGAAATGATAAAAATTACCCCGTTCAAAAGTTTTCATCCCCTTGACTCTTAATGCTGTGTGTTTGTGTTTAGTGATAGTTGTTCATGAGTCTCTTGTTTGTCCTGAACAATTAAACTGTCTGCTGTTCTTCAGAAAAATCCTTCAGCTCCCACTAATTCTTTGGTTTTCCAGCATTTCTGTTTATTTGAACCCTTTCCAGCAGTGACTGTATGATTTTGAGATCCATCTTTTCACACTGAAGATAACTGAGGGACTCAAACACAACTATTACAGAAGGTTCAAACACTCACTGATGCTCCAGAAGATTAAACCATGCATTAAGAGCCGGGGCGTGAAAACTTTTGAACAGAATAGAGATGTGTAAATTTTTTTTTTTTTTTTGCCTAAATATAATATATATTATTTTATTTAGTGCTGCCCTTCAGAGGCTACAGAAGATAGTTACATGTTAACTGATCGCACTGATACATAGTTACTGATCTTCAAATTCAAAAAGTTCAAAGGAATGTAAACTTTTGACCTCAACTGTATGTGTGTGTGTGTGTGTTATAGTCAGATATTTGATAATTAAAATACTATACTAAATGAGAAATGATTCCTTGGGAACTTTCTTAACTAAAATAAGTTAGTTTTTTATATTTTATTTTATTTCAAGTAACACTGAAACATTATGTTCAATGTTACTAAAATTTACAACAAGTAACAAGTAACATTATGGTTTTAGTTAACTATAAACCCTCATGTATGTAATTGTTCGCAGGTCCGTGTGTTTTTAATGTGGTCATGAGCGATGAGATGGTGCTTCAGTAATTCAGTCATGCTGAAGTCATGCTTAAATGAGTGTTTTGTACTGATGTGTGGTTCTCAGTGACATATATTATGGTTTATGCTGTAAAAAAATATGGGCAAAAAATGCCAGTGCAGTGAATGTTTTATAGGCGCAGTATTGAGTTTCAGAGCATCTTTCATTGGTTTTAATAAGCAGCCCAGAGCCGTGAAGTAGCTCTGATTCCCTCGCTGATCTGTCACAGGCTGATTTATTCCTTTTCATTAGTTCAAGTGTTTAAGTGCTGCAGTGTGTATGAACTCTGTTTCATAGAGACGCTGGTGTGTCTGATTTATACGTGTGGATTCTTGGCTGACCGTAACACCAGTGGAAGTCGTGTTTCAGGCCGTTTGTCCTCATTAAACATTTATTTACTTGTTAAAGTATTCGTGCTTCAGCAGTCGTGTCATTACAGTTCAGCGTCCCTGAGCGCTGTGTGGGTTGAGGCTCATTACAGGCCGGTTTGTGGCATCGTGACACTAAACTGAGTTTTGACGGGTTGATAATAATGATGCATTACAGCCCTGAACTCCCTAATATAAACAAATATGAAAAAAAAAAAGTCACTTCTAATATCACATATTACCCTGGAAATCAAAGTCAAATGCTTTGCAGTGTGCTAAGTAGTATACACTGCAGTGTAGTAAGTCATCAACACCCCATGCAGAATATCTACATAGTGTGCGTAGCATGCATACAAATAATGTGATTGGTATGTTAGTGTGCAATTGTGACACAGTCAGAATCAATCTAGGTAGCAGCACACTTTGTTCCCATTGTAGTATGCAGTTGTTAGTACGCAACTGTAAACACAACCAGAATCAAAGTGAGTGTTGGTTTGTGTTTTGGGTTGTGGTATAAGTTAAGTGTTGATTGTTATTATTTGTTTCAGTATAGTGAGTCATCGACAACCAATGCAGAATATCCACATAGTGAATAGCATGCATACTTAATAGTGTGATTGGTATGTTAGTGTGCAATTGTGAACACAGCCAGAATCAATCTAGGTCATGCAGTGCAGCATGCTCAGTAGTATATACTGCAGAGAAGTAGGTCATAGGCCCCATGCAGAGCATCCACATAGTCTGCACAGCATGCATACTAAATAGTGTGAGTAGTATGTTAGTGTGCAATTGTGAACAGAGCCGGAATCAGTGTGGGAAGTGGCACACTGCATATGTAGTGTTCATTACAATGTGGGATAGAGTACCCAGTGCAGTATGCTTAACAGTATATACTGCAGTGTAGTAGGTCATCAAGAACTTTTGCAGAATAACCATGACGTGTGCCTAGCATGTATACTAAATGATTAGGATGTTAAATGTGAACACAGGCGGGATTTATGTGGGTAGCAGCACATTTCATATGTAGTGCAGTGAGGGATAGAGTACCAGTGCAGTGTGCTCAGTGGTATATACTGCAGCGTAGTCAGTCATCTAGAATCCATGCAGAATGTCCACATAGTGTGCACAACATGCATGCTAAATAGTGTGATTAGTATGTTAGTTTGCAATTGTGAACACTGCCAGAATCAGTGTAGGTGGCAGCACACTTTGTATGCAGTGCATTATGGGATAGAGTATTCAGTGTAGTGTGCTCTATCTGTAGTATGTACTGCAGTGTAGTCATTCAGGCTCTAATGCAGAGCATCCATACAGTGTGCACAGCATGCATACTAAATTGGGTGATTAGTATAATAAGTATGTTAGTATGTAATTGTGAACACTGCCAGAATCAGTGTAGGTGGCAGCACACTTTGTATGCAGTGCATTTTTGGATATAGTATGCAGTGTAGTAAGTTGTTCAGGCACTAATGCAGAGCATCCATACAGTGTGCACAGCATGCATACTAAATAGTGTGATTAGTATGTTCGTGTGTGATTGTGAACAGAGCCGGAAACCGTGCATGCTGCAGGTGTGTGTTGTACCCTGGCAGATCCAGAAAACACATGCGCGTGTTTTTATCGCCACACTGAACAACTGCGCTCGCGTTATAGATATGTTCTTGACTTTGTTGTTATCTCTCACACTTGAGCTGAGGAAGTGTAAATCATTTCCCGTGTGTGCTGGGAGTGATTGATGAGGCAGACGGCAGGTCAGTGCACGCAGGCCGCTTCATTCCTGCATCATGTGTGTGAGTGTGTTCCTCTTACTCTTAAAGGAGCAGGTCACTTGGTTATGGTGAGGTAGGTCTGTTTTCTTTGCTGTTGTTTTGTTTGGTGTTGTGTTGTGTGTGTGTGTTTATTGATGCTAACAACACACTGCTGCTGCCAAAACTACACTGTTAAAGTAAAGCATTGGATTGCTGAGCCTTTATCCAAATATACAAATGAAACAGAAACGTATTCTAAAGCTGGTCTACACAACGAGATCTTTAAATGTGAGCGCAGCTTGACTGTTGTCTTCCGTAGAGCTGCTTGTTTCACAACTGATTGATTTTACAACATCAACACTGTGATTTTCCTGTTCATTACTGTGAAGCTGCTTTGAAACTATCTGTATTATATAAAGTGCTAAACCCATACATTCAAACTTGTGATTTCGAACATTCAGTTCAAGCCATTCATTTTCAAATTTCGACATCACTTGTAATGATTTTATGAATTAGTAAACCATTGCGTCTCAAAGTGATTCAGTGTTTCGAGGCGCTTAATCACGAATCTTCTGATTCAGATCGGAACTTAGGAGCACATCTCGCGTTTTTTCATCTTAAATTAAAGAATAGAAAACATCAAACCAGGCAGTGCAGTTATGAAAACAAAACAATGAATAAATAAAGTTTTCACAAATAGAATTATCTTAAGAAAATGAACCGTTTTTATTATAAAAGTGTATGAAGATGCAGCTTTAGGACTAACAGAAAATATCAGGTACCTTGATAAACCTTGACTAAAGAAAAGAGAGACAGATGTTTGTTTATGATTGTGAAATGTACTTCTATTCTCTTCTGAGTAGTCAAATAATACAAAGGAAACATCTCTAAACAGGAAGTAAAATTAACTAACAAAATGACACTGGATGAACATTAAAAAAATCTGAGAAATCTCTGTGTGGATATTAAATCATGCTTTCAGAAGAAAAATCTGAGAAATCTCTGTGTGGATATTAATGAGGAAAAAAACCTTTAGTTTTGTCAAAATTGATCCTTACTAGCATATTTAAAAAGGTTTTATTTTTTGTAATTCTTTTATTATTCTCAACGGTGATTATCATGACTAAATAATTAAAAATAATTGTAAAAATTAAAAAACTGAATGAATAAATGCTTGTAATAATTACATTTTTGATGTCTCTTCTGCTCAGCAAGGCTGCATTTATTTTGATCTAAAATAACGGTAAAAATCAGTGAAATATTATTATAATGTAAAACAGCTGTTTTCTGTGTGAATCTCTGTTAAACTGTAATTTATTTCTGTGATGTGCAGCTGTATTTTCAGCATCATTACTCCAGTCTTCAGTGTCACATGATCTTAAAATTAATTACATAATAACTTTTGTCATCACAGCCGTGAGTCTGGAGGTGAATGAAGAATCTGGCTCTAAAATAGAGTTTAATTCTTTATACAAAATATATAATTTTGGTGAAATATGAACATTTTTGACCACAGATTCACACTTATAATATTATTCATCAAAACTCATTACATTACATTCAGAAAAACGTTCTCAGGATTATAAATGTTGATTCAGTCAGATTTTTACTGTCATCTTCATCTCTCTGTGCTTGAGCTGTGTTATGATTTCAGCCTGAAAACAGTGCAGGACAGTTAATTAACTTCTGACTCGTGTGACTCAATGGACAACACTGATAGCATTTTCTCATTTTATTTCTTTACTGAATCTTCTATACATGGTGCATATGTACAATAATAAGTTATATATACAGTTGTGTTTGTTGCATTGATCCGGAGCTCTGCTAGAAACGTGATGACCAGGTTGACCTTTACAAGTTCAGCATAAAATAAAATGCATTGTGTGTTGATATACAGTATATATATATATATATTAAGGTGGGACGTGTGGAGGGTAAACAAACAATATAAAGGCCAAAAACAGTATCTGAAGTGGTTCTGTGAGCATACTGTACTGTGTGTGATCGTTCAGGAGACCGGCTCCATTCAGTCTCTGACATCCACAAACATCTGACTGTAGCTGACTGTAGCTTACTGAAGCCTCAAACACCAGCAGAACTGTGTGTGTGTGTGTGTGTGTGTGTCGTTAAAGCGGCTCGCTGCTGCATGCAGTTAAAGGTTTGCACAGCTGCCTCTGCTTCCCATCGCACACTTTACAGCTTTTCCGTTTGGGTTATTAGTTAATGAGGTGCTGGAAATCACAGCCGCTTTACACTCAGAGTCATAAAACACCAATTCCACACAATTAGTCCAGCAGCAGCGGCTCACACACACACACACACACACACACACACACTCACACACACACACACACACACACACACACACAAGCTGCAGCGCTCTGACTCTCTTAAACATTTATGTTTCCGTCAGAATTTCATTGAGTCCATATTCTGAATGTGAGCAGATACAGTGAGTTCATCGTAGGTGAATGTGGGATGACGCACACATACACACACACACACACACAGACACACACACACACACACACAGAGACACACACACACACACACACGCACATATACAGACACACACACACGCACACACACACACACACACACACACACACACACACACACACACACACACACACACACACACACACACACACACACACACTTCTGTGACATTTAGGCAAGACACTACAGGCAAACACTTTTTTTTCAATATTTTAAAACTGTTTTCTTAAAAACACATTTCTTAATAGTAATAATAATAGCACTTGAAAATAGAACTGTTTAATATATAAAAGTAACAAAACTGTAAAGTTTTTCTTATTATTTTAAAAAAATGTATTTTAAAATATATATATTTAAAAATAAATATAATTAATAGTAGTAGTTGTTTACTGGACAAAAGTAACAAAAAATGAAAACGTTTTAAAAATTTTAAAATGATGTTTAAATGTATTTTTCATTATTAAATTGATTTAAACAATTTTAAAGAGACTATCATTATTTTTTAAAATGCATTTAATAAAAATAGTAGTAATTCCAGAACTGTTTATTGTAACATGTTTTAAATATTTAAGTGTCTCTTCATTATTTGTTTTATTAAATGTATTTTTAAAATGACTTTAAAATTATTATCATTATGCATTTTTGAAAATAAATGTTCTAGTCGCAGTACCAGAACCGGTTTATTGTACAACAGTAACAAAACTCACTTTGCTCTTGTACATTTAGAGATTTTAATCTATTTTGCTTCCAGAACATGTTTTCTTTCAGACTAGTGCAAAGAAAGCATCCCAAATACACATTAAAGTGTATATTTTATTGCACTTTATCTGTTTGCGCCTGTAGATTTCAGTTCTTTAAGAAGTTTTTCTCTCACAAACACCGTACTTTACAGTTTTATTGCTCTCTATATTCTGAAGGTTTGATCATATTTCATTCACACTGATTTATACAACATTTCACTCCTAAAAACATGGAGAAAATGTGTTTGTTGACAGTATTTTCTGATTTATGGAGTGATTAAAAAGAGAAATATGACAACAAAATGAAACCAGCATTATGAACCTGACTTTAGTTCAGATTTATGTTCTGGAAATGAATGCAAATTAGTGCATATTTAATTAGATAATGCCTCATTTGCATATTTAATGATAACTTTTCAGAAAACGTTTAGTTTTAATGTTCTGTGATTGATTAGCTGATGAATCGATTCGTTAACCCTGAGCGTCTTGCCTTGAAACAGATGTGTTGTTTGCACATTTAGAGCGTTTAACTCACTCAGTAAGATTCTTCAGGAAGAGAGCAGACGCTCACTGTAACCAAACACTGAGAATAAAACACGCTCCTGACTGCACTTAAAACCCCAGCTTGAGTCTGTTCAACACGCAGAAATGTTTCAGGCTGTGAGTTATCAGTTGTCGGAAGAAATGTCAGCTCGCTGTTCTAAATGAAGGATTTAGAGGATGGCTGGTGATCTTTTATGTTAATGACATTAACTAGGAGTCGTTTAGAAGACACAGAGCTGAAACCTGTGAAAGAAGATCATCTGTGATTCATAGATCTCACATCTGAGAGAGAGTCAGCGTGTGTTTATATGAGAGATGATCGTAAGATCTACACTTCCATCATGTACTTAAAGTGCTCTATTTTTGCGTACTAATTTTGTACATTATATACTAAAAATACTTCTTAAGATAATAAATGAATATGAATTATCTACTGTATCTGTATTTAAAAACATGTACTTAGTCACCACTTGAACCCTTCTTTCATACACTAGTACACTCAAGTAGTGACTAAATACATTTTTTTAAATACATAGTAAGTTAAAAGTGCATTTTAGTTCATGTTCGTATATTATCTTAAGAAGTACTAAAGAATCATTTTTAGTATATCATGTACAAAACATAAATAGAGCACATTTTTCTCTTTTTAACCTGGGTTAGGATGGTTTGATAAACGAGGCCCTGGTCTGGGTGGGTTCTGTCAGACGCTGGCGCAGCGGGAGCTGAGATTGGGATGGTGGCTGGACGGAGGGACGCTGTTCTCGGGGCCCAGAATGTCGAAGCAGAGGGTCTCGACGGCGTCCAGCCGCTCGATCTGGACCAGACGGGTCAGCAGGTCCGGGATGCTGTATCCCGCTGTACTGATGCGGTCGAAGAGCTGCATGCTGTCCGTCATGCCTCCGATCTCGTCACGCTTGAGGCCGAAGCTCTCGGCGAGGTGCCTCCACGTCTTCACCACTGCCTTGTCTGTGCTGTAGGTGGCGCTGAGCATGCGGCTGCTGCGCTCCAGACAGTCGAACGGAAGCTCGGTCGGACTCAGACCTACAGAGATGAAGAAATAGGGTGTTGTGAGCATTATTGAGTACACACGTAATGACTGTTTAATTCATACTGGAAGCCAGAGGGCGCTCTCCTCAATTTCACGTCCACCTTCCACGATGTCGCTCCGCACGGTCGCACACAGAAATATGTCAACAACTAGACTTTATCGTTATTATCACGGCAAGACTAATTCTTACCGTGGGGAGATTTTTTACTGGTATATCGCAAACGATAAGATATCACCCATCGCTACATCAGAGTAAACGAGGAGTAAAACATTGTCAGGAAAGACTGTCATGTGCAGGGTTTATGACAACCAAAGTTCCAAAACTAACAAAAACTCTTACAATCAGAAAATTAAATTGTGAATTATTATTTTTATTCATTGTTGCAAGCATTTCTTGAAAATAATTTAAATGTTTCTATTTTTAAAAGTACCTAGCAGAACTCATTATTGTATAAAAATAACAAACAATTACAATTTGTACAGTTTTATTAATTTACTTTTAATAATTATTAATTTAAAAGTATGTATTATTTTTATTATTACATAAACTTTTTTTTAAATATGTTTTTAAAATTATCATTTATTTTTAAAAATATATATTATAATAATGATAATAACAAAAATACCACCAGAATTGCTTCTTAAGCAAAATTAACAAAAATCTGATTCAAAATAAAGATATATTTTATTATCTTTTATATTTATTATTTTATTATCAAATGCATTTAAAATGTAAAAAAGTACTATTAAATATTAATAAACCTATTAAAAATGTGAATTAAAAATAAATGTAATAATAACAGAACTGTTATAAATCAGTTTATTATTATTATTTATTAGGGACAGTACCTGAACTGATTACTGTACAAAAAATAACAGAAATCTCCTTAAAATCCTTAAAACTGTGATTATTAATTTATTTGTATTTATTATTTGTATTAAGTCAGTAATTCTCACAGAACATGCTGTGGTTGAGTAAGCCATGTTTATTCTCACTGTTAGTGAACTCATACTTAACCTCGTCGTAGTTTCATCGTCATCTACCAAGTGATGATGAGTTTGTGTCAAACACTGAGTGTGATTGACTGAATTAATCAACAAAAGCACATCTGTGAGGAGTCTCTCCTCCCTTTTAAGAGCTGACAAGTGTTTATTTTAATAGTATGTGATTATATGTGTCCCATCAGAAACGGTCCACTGGGATAAACGATGATTAAATGCATTTGATTCGACTTTATTTCAGTGATAAGAAATCAGTATTTTTCCTTCTTCGATGATCTTGCTGGTCTGTTATTTCTCTTGTGAGTGGCAAGATGAGCTCCACATGATTGAACGTGGAGTAATGTGCTTCTGTAAATGTTTAGTGTGTTTGCAGTGAGGTGTCACACACTCCTGCTCATTACAGCTTTAACACAGCGGTCGTCGTCTGCGTTCTACAGGCTTGACATAATCATGACTTCACGGTTAGGGTTACACTCACCCTCCGCAACACTGCAGGCTTTTGTGTACAAATCCAGGATCTTTTTCCTTCTGCTGTGAATCTGCAGAAACAGGAAATGTTTGGATGAGTCACACAGAGATCAATCTGAACCTACAGAACAAGATCAGATGTGGAGCAGAGCAGTAACTCTGCTGAAAAACTTAACAACAGAGTCCCAGAACAGAACATTTAATGAGAGAGGTGTGATGGACAGACCGTACGCTTTTAAAACACGGTACAAATTATTACTGTTTAAACAGTTGAAAACAGTTGTGCTGCACAATATTTTTGTAGAGATAGTAATACACTACTTTGGGGTAGGATTGTAGTAAGATTGAAAAAAAGAAACACTTATCCATCAAGGGTGCGTTAAATGAATCAAAAGTGACAGTAAAGACATGTATAAAGTTACAAAAGATTTCTATTTCAAATAAATGCCGTTCTTCTGAACTTTCTATTCATCTGTGAATCCTGAAAAATAAATGTATCACGGTTTCCACAAAAGAAAAATAAATGTATCACGGTACATTTTTTCATCAACATTGATAATAATCAGAAATGTTTCTTGAGCAGCAAATCATCATATTAGAATGATTTTCTTCAGATCATGCTGACACTGAAGACTGGAGTAATGATGCTGAAAAATACAGCTGCACCGTTTCACACAGAAATAATTACACTGTTAACAGAGATTCACACAGAAAACAGCAGTTTTACATTCTAATAATATTTCTGAATTTCATGTGTATTTTTGATGGAGTAATAAATGCAGAAAATTGAGGAGCAGAAGAGAAATTCTTTCACAAAACATCACAAAAAAAATGTTTTACATCAATACTATTTCACATTTTTACAGTATTTCTGATCAAATGCAGCCTTGCGAGCAGAAGAGACTTCTTACAGTATAGCTGTGTGTGTGTGTGTGGTGGTTACCTCACCCCGGTGGCTCTGCTGGTGCTGGTGGTGCTGCTGGTGTTGTTGTTGTTGTTGCTGATGGTGTTGGTGTTGGTGGAGCAGGTCTTGTCCCGCGTCAGATGCACCAGAGACAGAAGGCAAAGGTCAGCGGCTCCCTGTTTGTCCTGAGCTGCTTCCTCGTCACTGTCGATGCTGCGACTCAGCAGCTGCTCGTTCTCTGATGACGCGTCGTTCTCACTGCAACAGTGCAAGCGGTTAGTGTTAGACGCCACATGTACAAAGAATAATAGTGATTCTGCCAGAAAACAATCCCAATCAGTGGTTCTCATACAGGACTTGTCAAAATATAAATGAAACACAACCCCAACTCCAACTCCTAAAAGCAAACAGTCTAACAGAAATAGATGAATCCTGCGCTGCACACCGAATCATTTTAATACATTTCAGTCATGCAGCGTTGATCGGACATTGAATTTGTATTTTTCTCAAACATGACCTACTTAAAATAAGAGAAAACATGCTTTAAAATAGGATAATGTTTTTATCTGTTGTATTTTTGTAGTTGTATTTTATATTTTAGATTTGATCTGTATCTATCTGTATTTTTAGGCTCTACTGTTAGTGTTATCTGTATGCACCGGGGGTCTGAGAGTAACACAATTTCAATTCTCTGTATGTATGTACTGTACATGTGGAAGAATTGACAATAAAGCAGACTTGACTTGACTAAACAACTAAAAAATACTGTTTAATTGATAAACATTAGTTAATATAAATATAAACAAAAAAGCAATTAAAAATCTTAATTTTAAGTTCAACATTATTACATTTGTAAAATCATTGAACAACTTTTTTTTTAATTAACTAACATTAACAAAGATTGCTGTAAAAATACATTACATTTTGTTAGTTCATATTAACTAATGCATTAACTAAACTTAACAAATGATACCTTATTGTAAAGTGTTACAAATGTTTCTGATTTCAGTTCACTCTCTCAACAACTGAGAGGATTTATTTTTTTCCTGAGGAAGAGTTCATGTTTATTAAATATTACTTTATTGTAATGTTTCTGCCAGCCATAGTTTACTGTGGTTCTTCAGGGTTTGAAACGACTCTATTCCTTGATGAAAGAGCCTGATTTAGACATTTGCTTTTCTGCCTATTGTGGTTTACAGTAATAATTATCATGTACTGACTAGCCTGTTGTTTTCAGCTCGTAGTTAAATTTCCCAACAAGCGCCTGTTGACAAAGAGGGCTCAGAGCCGTGCACAGAATGTCATTGTTTTCAGACACTCGATACTGCGCCGGTCTGGATCTGCATTAGCACATACTCTGCCACGAGCCAAATCTCCCGCTTCACATGTCTACAACAATCATAAACAGATGCAATCTACCTACATATTAGTTCATCCAGAACATATCAATGATATCAGTGACTAATTGCAATCAGTCGTTTAAGCTTTTTTGCTTTTCATCACATGTTGTTTCAGACTAGTTGAAAGAAAAAAAAATCCAAAATACACATTTAAGTTTTTTTTTTCTTTTGTTTTTTTATGTTTTGTGTTTTTAGAGATTTTTTTCTATTTTTCTATATCTTATATACACCAAACTTTACAGTTTTATTTCCTATCTATATTCTGAAGGTTTTTACTGAGGGGTTTGTTCATATATAATTTGCCTGGTTTTATTTTTACACTTTAAATATTTACATCTGTAGATTTCAGTTACAAAACATATCTTTAAAAAGTCTTTCTCCATTTCAGCAGCACTTCCAAACACCAAACTTTACAGTTTTATTCCTATCTATATTCTGAAGGTTTTTACTGAGGGGTTTGTTCTTATATCATTTACCTGGTCTTATTTTTGCACTTTATACTTTTGTTTCTGTAGGTTTAATTTACAATACATATCTTTAAAGAGTTTGTTTCTCCTTCCCAGCAGCAATTATATACACCAAATTATAAAGTTTTATTCCTCTCTATATTCTGCAGGTTTTCACTGAAGGGTTTGTTCATATCACTTGTCAGGTTTTATTATTGCACTTTATCTTTTTGCGTCTATAGTTTTCAATTTCAATACAAATAAGGCCTTTTTCTCAAAATGATTTTGTTTCTCCACCTCAGCAGCACTGACATACACCAGATTATAGAGTTTTATTCCTCTCAGTCTTGTGAAGGGTTTTACTGAAGGGTTTGTTCATATATTGTTTGCCCAGTTTTATTTTTACACTTTATCTATTTTCATCTGTATATTTCAGTTCTAAAACATATCTTAAAAAAGTTGTTTTTCTCCATTTCAGCAGCACTTCCAAACACCAGATTTTACAGTTTTATTCCCACCTGTATTATGAAGGGTTTGTTCATATATTGTTTGCCTGGTATTATTATTGAACTTTATCTATTTGCGTCTGTAAATTTAATTTGCAATACAATCTTTAAAGGTTGTTTTCTCATAAGGAGATTTATCTCCACTTCAGCAATGGTTTCATAAACCAAGTTTTACAGTTTTATTCATGTTTATATTCTGAAGGGTTTTACTGAGGGGTTTGATCATACATCATTTGCATGATTTTAATTTCACACGTTATCTATTTGCGTCTATAGATCTCAGATCCAGTACACATAAGGCCTATTTTTCCCTCAAAATGAGTTTTTTCTCCACTTCAGCAGCACATACATACAACAAATTTTAGAGTTTTATTCCTCTCTATATTCTAAAGGTTTTTACTGAGTGGTTTGTTTATATATAGTTTGCCTGGTATAATTATTGCACTTTATCTATTTGCGTCTGTACATTTAAATTCCAATACATATCTTCAAAAAGTTTGTTTCGTCACTTCAGCAGCACTTACAAACACCAAACCTTACTGTTTTATCCTTATCTTTATTCTGAAGGGTTTTACTGAGGGGTTTGTTCACTGATTTACACATAAAAACAAGCTTTTTTTCTGTCTGTTTTCAGATATCTGATTTATGGAGTGATTAAAAGAGAAGTCCCCTCTGGAAAAACCTTTAACTCTAATGTCAACAAAATCAAGACTTTTGAACCTGGCTTTATCATATTGATCATATTTACAGTATGTGCTGGAAATGTAGTTCATATTTAATTAGATAATGCCTCATTAGCTTGTTTAAATATAGCTTTTCAGAAAACTCGTAAAAAAAAAAAAGTTTGCAATTCTTAAAGTAATTAAACAACTGGGGAAGTATGATGATTTCTTTTAGTTGTTTGTTTTTACTATATTCACCTGCAGTGTCTTGTCTTAGAGACGAGAGACAGTGTGTTATTCACAACAGTCAGAACTAATGAGTGTAAAGCAGGGGACGTT
The DNA here is from genome assembly GCF_018340385.1 of Cyprinus carpio. Lineage (NCBI taxonomy): Eukaryota > Metazoa > Chordata > Actinopteri > Cypriniformes > Cyprinidae > Cyprinus > Cyprinus carpio. Next base: position 141,691 of record NW_024879272.1, on the reverse strand, counting down.
CTCATCTAAACTAGTGTGAGGAAAGCAGTTTTAGTTCTTTGTTCAAGCTTCAGCTGCTCCTAAGAGAAAAAGGAAGAAAAAAGGGTTTGAGGCGAAAAAGTGTCATCTTAAGTTTGAAGCGGAGCTATTTTCACCTGGCGGTTTTGGCTGCGCCACTGCGTAATTATCACACGCTTGATTACGTTTGTCTGAAATGAACATCTCCTGTGGAGAGCGTAGCTGCAGGCTGGATTTGTGTTCGACTACCTCATCCTGTCTGTGAGCCACATAATGTTTCCAGTCAGATGAGAAGAGAAGAGCTGCAGCTCCGTGCCGCTGCACAAACACGTCCTGCGGTGGCTGAATTACTGGCACAGTCTCACATGAGACGAGGAAACATGTTTGACTTCACTTCACTGTGCTGCTTATAATGTTAGTCCTTTTAGCCCGAGCATCGTTAAAACCCTGTTTGTCTTGCAGTAGTTAAAGGTTTGTTTAGCATGTGTGAAGACTCACCTCTTTGCTGTTTTTGGAGATGAAGGCTTGAGCTTATCAAATTCATCCTTTTCTGCAAAGATCACCACGTTTTCTGGAAAGACAATGTTTGAAGATCAGTGACGTGCTCGTTCATCTCAGATCAGCTGTTTTTTATTTAAACCTTTTTGACAATCGTCTCTGGACATAAGAGTTGATAGTTTTCAGTGTAATTTCAGTAAATAAATCTATTATTTGTTAACAGTGAACCTATTTCAATTTGATTTCCAAATCTGATCTGGATGATTGATTGTTTAATGCGTGAATTATGAATAGGCATTATGCATTCTGTACACCATTTATTTGAAAAGTTTATGCAATAATTCATTCAAGTTTCTGTTTTTACTGATTAGAATACAAACAAATGCATTTGGCAAATGCTTTTATACAAAGCGACTTAAATTGCATTTCCATATCGGTCCATGCATTCCCTGGGAATCAGACACTGGTGTTGGTGTTGCAAGCACCATTATTTATTGTTTGAGCTACAGGAACTAAAACAGATTTGAGTCGGATGTGTGTTAAATGTCTGTTTGTGTCTGTGTGAATGCCCATCTGAAGTCAGAGTTGTTATTCTGTTATTATAAGTGGCTTAGCTGAGGATATCCGGTGGGAAATGGGATAAACGCGGCTGTCTAGCGGTGCAGGATTAATGTTGTGACTAACAGTAACATGAATGCATCTGCTTTTCTTCTCCTTCATGACAAAGTTTCGTGATGAATTTCAAGACTATTTTGTACACATATTTTTTAATGGGTTTTTTAGTGAATGCACTGCAGTGAGCTTCATGGAAAAATCCATTCAAGATGAAAGATAAATCAAAAGAGATGTTTAATATACCTAGAATTCTTTAAATCGCAAAAGCTATAAATAAAAATGCACACAATATTTGTGTTACGCATTTCTACTCCTCTGACAGTGATTGAGCTGCAGTGAGAGTGAGTGAAAGCTCATTCGGAGGGGTTTTCTCCGGACGGTGTGAGATGGTTATGCAGAGACGCGTTGTGAACGTTGGGTGCCGTCAGCGAGGGCCACGGGCTAAAGGAACATTCCAGATCCACCGTTCATCTCGTCCCGTCTGCCGTCTGTCACGTCATCTTAAGCAGTTTAACACGCAAGCGTTCGCTAGCGTTGAGCTTACTTTTTATCTTCTTGTTTTGTTTGTGCTTCGTTTGGTTTTTATTATCTGTCCAGAGCAGCATGCTGGGAAGGAAACAAACAAAGAAAGAAAGCGCTGGGTTAGACTCACAGCACTGCTTTTCATTTAATGTTTGGAGCATTAAGAAAGAGTTTGAAATATGGGAATGAGTTCAAGTAAATGTAGAGCAGAAGGACTCGGACTGCGGTCAGAAGAGCTAGGATACATACACACACACACACACACACACACACAATGAGTTCAAGTATATGTAGAGCAGAAGGACTCGGACTGCGGTCAGAAGAGCTTGGATCTCACACACACACACACACACTCTCTTACACACTCTCACTCACATACACACACACAAATACACACATTCTCTCTCTCTCTCTCACACACACACACTCACACATCCACCAATACACACACACACACACACACACACACACACATTCTCTCTCTCTCACACACACACACTCACACGCACACTCCCTCACACACACACACACACACTCTCACTCACATACAAACACACACATTCTCTCTCTCTCACACACACACACACTCACACACACACACTCACACACACACACTCTCTCTCTCACACATTCACACACACTCACACATACACACACACTCTCTCTCACTCAATCACACACACACACTCTCTCTCTCACTCTCTCTCTCGCTCTCACACACCACACAACACACTTTCCTCTCTCCTCAAGCTCACACCTCCTCTCTCTCTCTCTCACACACACACACTTTCTCAAAAACACTCTCTCTCTCTCTCTCTCTCACTCTCCCAACCACACACACACACACACTCTCTTACCACTCACACTCTCACACACACATACTCCTCACTAACACACAACACACCACGATTTGAGGAACATTCACTCACACACACACTTTCTCTCTCTCTCTCTCTCTCACACACACACTCACACACATGCATGAGTGTGTAGTTCTAGGGATCTTACCCTGTCCACTCGGTTTGGTCTTCAGGATGTAGAACATAATAATCATCACTATAGCGATGGCCATGATGAAGATGGTTGACATGGCGATGATGAGGGCCGTTGCTAGGTGACCCTGTCCTGTTGGGTCTGGAACACAGTAAAAGATTCTCTGTTACTCGACGACCATCAAATGCTTCTAATGCACTGATGAACTGATGAACTGACTTGTTTTGACTGATTGTTTATAGACTCTTCTAGTGTCGACGTCACAGATTAGCCAACACGAGGAGCTTGAAATATCACAGGCTCCAATTAGAAATTTGATCACATACCTGCTGCCTCTGCCGGACTACAAACAGACAACAGCTGTGATTAAACACGTTAAAACGAGCGCACTGGACAGAAACCATCGTCAGAAGGCTCGCGTCTGCAGTTATGGATTATTGTTTGTGTTACACATCTAAAGATTTCTAACGCTCTCGTGTATCAAATAATGTCTGTGTGCATGTGTGTAAAACAACAAACTGATGATTTATATGCTTTAATCATCTGTAACTGTGTATATATCGTTGTGATTGATTTAAGAACTTGGTAAGAAAGAATAATCAAATACAGAAAGTTCAAAATTAGTTTCTGGAATTTATATTTCTCATATTCTATAATATTGCTGGTGTTTTATCCAAGCCATAAGGCCGTATGTTACAGTGATTTTACTACATTTGAAAAAAACCACGGTAAATCTGCTGCGTTCAAATAAAATATGTGACCCGGAGCACAAAAGCAGTCATAAGAAGCTCAGATTCCAGATTCTCAGACAGTTGTATCTCGGCCAGATATTGTCCTATCATAACAAACCATACACCAATGGAGAGATGATTTATTCAGCTTGCCTTTCTCTGCGTGTGGGAGTACGGTGGTGCTGCTGGACGGCAGGCTGGGAGCTCGGCCCGAGGACGGCGGCGTCGCCTGCATGCCTGTGAAACAACATTCATTAACACCAGTGCTCTCTTATCACCAGACCTTGCATTCAGTCGCCGTGTCCACCTGATTTCTTTCAGTCAGCACAGGCTTTGTGTTTCTTCTTGGAATTATTAATCGTAGATCTCATGCACCTCCATTTATGAGTGAAAAATGCAAACACTTTTTGGCTCAGAAAGTAAACGGCATGAGTTCAGATCGATCAGATCCAAAAAGAAACACAAACCTGTGCTAACTGAAAGAAAACAAGTGACGACTGAATCCAAGATCTGGTAACAATGTAGCAGAAGGAGATTCACAAGCTGTTTAAGAACACAGTCGTTTTTAACCCGGGAAATTAAGAACAAGAAAAAAAAACCCAAAAGCAGAAAAATGATCCTTTGTTATGAAGTTGTTATACTCTGTGTGAACACATTTAGTATGTTTCAGTCCAGCAGCATTATTATAGTTAACTAAAACTAAAACCATAAAAAACACCAAATAAAATAAACTGAAATAAAATCAAATATTTTTTTAAAAATTCTTAAACCTATTTTATTTCAGCTAGTTGCCATTTCTCATTTTCATTTAGTTTAACTTGATAAAAAACGTAATATAAAAAATGAATAAAAACAATATTTACACTAAACTAAACTGAAAATAATAAATAATGAATAAAAACTATAATAGTATGTCAATATGATATTAAAATAACACTGCAATGCGTTCAGTGCTTTCAGCGGTGGTATGATTTTTTTAATTTATCTAATAATATTTTGTAATATTATGTATTGTAATTAGATTAAAATACTCACAATCAGAGTACAGTTACTTTTTTATTGAATACATATTATTCACACAATTATTAATTTCTCTCTAATTTTTCTTTTCCATCTTTACATTTTCCCAAACATTACACATTGTAATGTACAAATGAATTATTTCTCATTTACACGTACTGTACTAAAAGTTTTTTTAGTCATCTGAGTCTCTTTCACCTCATGTATATTTACGTGAAGCCCCGCTGAGATTTTAAGCTATTACATTAATAATTAAGTAACACATTTACATGTTGACGGTTCTCTGATGTTGTTATTGGTCACATGACATGCAGGTAAACAAATACAATATTTCACTTTTTTGTAAGTGCTGTATTTTGGTTGAGGTTATGTTAAAATGATTTATATTAATTTGACATTTTTATGATTTAATAATTAGCTTTTCATTAAAAAGTTCCTTTGCGAAGCCCAGTCTGGGAAACCTTGACCTAATCTAATGTTTAATGCACTTCATGTTCTTAATTACAACAAACGGAATATATTTTCTTACTCTTTTTAAATCATTATGGTACAAGATTATCCTGTTTAAATAAACGTGATGAGTGAGTAAGGTCAAAAGAGTAATTTGTAAGTAATCTACCAGCACTGAAGCAGTTACATTCACTCACACTTACAGGAAATCCTCTCCAAAAGTACAAACATGAGTTATTCTAAATGATCTTCACTTGAACTGAAAACGGTCTTTGATGCTGCAGGACGTTCAGTGTTTAACAAGCCAGCATTAAACATGTAAGGCTAACCGTGTAGACACAGATCTGTGAGTGTTCCAGCTCTGGAGCTGAAGTATTGATTTAATTATCACATACCTACAGCACAATTTGTCAAAGTTTGAGGTCTTTGCTTATTTCTCTCTCATTGCGAGTGTCAAACACACTGTAAACCAATCGAGCGCTGCAAGGATTCTGAACCCGGACTTCATTACAAACCGTTATCAGATCCATCTAATGCCAGATCACCTGCTGAGATCACGGACCCTGAGATCAGATGAGCGCCGCACGCGTGTGTCACGCCTGTCGACTGCAAGCAGCAGCACGTTAATCATCTTTTTATTCCCTCCGAACTCTTAATTATTAGACGCGGACGAGCATAATCTGCAGATTATCCGGCGAGTGCGAGCATGTCTTCACTCCCTGCGCATACCTTCACATCTACAGCTTCAAAAGACCTGTTTGTTATGCTTTTTTAATTAAATATAATTCCCACCTCCTTCATTTCTGTCACCGCACAATAGAAAACAATTAAAGAGGCTCGGACCGGCGCAGACGTGTTTCCCAGCACAAAGACCCCTTGTTTACAGGATGTTCATCTGAAGAGACTCACAGGAACAGCAGCATTCATAATACATCACACGTCCAGCTTTACAACGAACCGTCCTCCTCAGAGCAGATATAAAGAAAGAAATCATTTATGGACGCTTTAGGCAAGATCCTCTTAATAGCACAAAAGCCACAACTTAATGCACATAAAAAAATAAAAAAAAAATCTAAAATGCTAAATAAAATGAAATAAAAAATTTAAATTAAATTAAAATGCAAATCAAATAAAAATTAAAAGCCTAATAAAATAATCTAAATAAAATAAAATAAAAGCAATTCATCAAAAAGCCAAGCATTTTTGTAATATATGATGTCAGGTTTATTGGATAACAGATCTGAAATCTGTCACTAAAAATATAAACAAATTAAGATTTTAAATATGCAGAAGTTAATCCTCATAGTGCATAATATACACCATTAACTGTCTGACATGAAGAAAAAGACCAAATTAAAGGCATAAAAGCCACAACTAAAATAATTCATGGGCATAAAATGAATTTATAAATAAAATAAATCAATTAAATTAAATTAAATAAAAAATATCAATATATAAAAAATAAATAAATAAATATATTTTTAGAAGAGGCAGTTTCTGCTCTTTGATTTACGAGTAAGAAATAATGATTTGCTGAGTCAGCTTGATTTTCATTAGAAATCTGTCAGCTTTCGGCCTCTCATCAGAGTTTCCGATCTCTTCTGAAGAAACATCTCACGGCCGAAGACAAACAGAGATTTAAACAAAGAAATTAGCAAAACAAAACAATAAAAAGCTTGGCTCTCGCTCGCTCGGTCAGACCTGGACTTAATTAGTTTCCCTCTCTTCCACAAACGACGCCATTTCATCCCAGATAACCTCCTAAACCTGAGCGGAGAGCAGACCAGGATATTTACGCAGATGAGGAACGGCGGGGAAGTTTAGCGGATTACGCAGCACTAAATCTCAGGTTTGCGCGGGTTTCCGTGCGCTCAGAGCTTCAGGTATGCGCCGCTAATCAGAGACTGGAGCGTGTTATGAAGGATCTGTCAAACACCAGAGTCAGGCCAAGACGAGGAAAATAAACCTGCAAAACCTTCCTGCGCCGCTCACTGATGGAGTCCAGACGCCTTACTGATGACCTGCTCAGGCTGCAACACTCAGATCCAGACCCTGCTTTGGGTTTGAGTCTGTGGTGGACTGTGTGTGGGCCTCCGAAGCGTTTAACATAATTGTGTTTATACAGCGAGAGAGACGAGACGAGATGAGCTCATGTGTGTCCCTGCAGCACAGAAGCAGTCATCAGTAGCACAGGTATATTTGTAGCAATAGACAACAATACATTGTATGGGTCACAATTATACATTTCTCTTTTATGACAAAAAATCATTAGGATATTAAGTAAAGATCATGTTCCATGAAGATATTTAGTAAATGTCCTACTGTAAATATATCAAAACTTAATTTTTGATTAGTAATATGCATTGCTATGAATTAATTTGGACAACTTTTAAGGTGATTTTCTCAATATTTAGATTTTTTTGCTCCCTCAGATTCCAGATTTTCAAATAGTTGTATCTCAGACAAATATTGTCCTCCTAACAAACCACACATCAATGGAGAGATTATTTATTCAGCTTCAGATGATGTATGAATCTCAGTTTCACAAATTGCCCTCACGACTGGTTCAGTGCTCCGGGGTCACAGATGCGGTGTTCTTACACTCTTTGATGTTTCGAGGAGCGTTCTGACAGGAGTGACACACCATGCCGTAGATGTTACGAGGACGGTTCTCCAGAATGTAGTACCTGAAGCACAAAACACACAAACAAACTCAGAAAACATTGCTAAAGAAATGAAGAGTTACTGTAAGATTTAGACTAAATAAGATTATTATTTTTTAATATCACATTATACAGTCAAACCAAAAACTATTCAGACACCACATATAATTTTTAATATTTTTTACTAGTGGGTGCAAGACACTGTATTTCATGTAAGTGAGGAGAGCAAAATAAAGTAAACTGTGACAGATTATACTCTTCATACAGTGGACTAACAGATCAAAAATGATTCAGACACTTTGAGCTGAGCGTGTTTTGCTGAAGTGTTTTTCTTTAATTGCTAATGTGATCTTTTTACTTCACAGATGAACAAAATAAAGCAGTGCTTGGTGATTAGTTGAGCTGAATTGGTTTGATCTAATTGTGTTCTTAAACGTAACAGCTATTCAGCTTAATTCATTACACACCTTTCTATCAAAGTTATCTGACATTATCAAGATCAAGTTCTTCTCATGTATTCTTACCATTTTCTAAACTAGAGTGAATAAACTGTGATCACGTGAGAAATGTTGAAGGTGTCTGAAAACATGTAGGTTTGATTGTATATACAACAGTTACTCAGAATGTTTGACATAAAGAAAAATACAAAATTAAAGACATAAAAGCCACAATTAAAATAATTTATAGATTTTAAAAAAATGTGTAAATAAAATAATAAAAAAATACAATAAAAAAAATAAAATACTATAAAAAAAAAAATACAATAAAAAAATTATTTAGTATAAATATATAAAAAATGCTTTTACTCAGAACTGTGCAAATGACCTTTTTTAATGTTTTATTCCATGGCAGAAACAAACAAACAAACAAACAGAATTGTAAGATATAAATGTCCTCAAACACAGAACACATTCATCATGAGCTGCGGTCTCAAAGGAAAGATCACGGTCAGACTCTTCACGTCCCTCCAAACAGAAACACAGAGACTTCCTGCAGCACAGTATATTAAACACTCAATAATGTGCTTTTAAAAGCTGCACTCTCTGGATTTATATTCAAGACAACTGAAACCAGACCTTCTGCTTTGAGTGACAGCAGCAGCGCGCAGCCGTGTTTGGATCAACCATGAGATTAATACAGAAGTAAAGCTGTGCTTACACAAATGACTATCAATATGGGAAAAAACTAAATAAATAAAAAATAAAACATGGTATAATAAAACCATGGTTAATTTTAGGAAGGGATGTGTTTGTGTGCATTTGAGTGTGTGCATGTTTTTTTTTTGTGTGCGTGTGTGTTTGTGTGCGTGCATGTGTTTTCTTTGTGTGTGTGTGTGTGTTTGTGTGCATTTGAGTGTGTGCATGTTTTTTTCTTTGTGTGTGTGTGCGTGTGTGTAGTGTTTGTTTGTGTGTGTGCATGTGTTCTTTTCTTTGTGTGTGTGTGTGTGTGTGTGTGTGTGTGTGTGCATGTGTTTTTTCTTTGTGTGTGTGCATGTGTGTGTGTGTTTGTACGCGTTTGTGTGTGTGCATGTTTTTTTCTTTGTGTGTGTGTGTGCTTTTTTTTGTTTTTTTTTTTGTTGTTTTTTTTTCTTTGAGTGTGTGTGTGTGTGTGTTTCAGTGTATAAAAGTATTGCAATGAATCATTAATGCTTTGTAATGCATGTTATAATGCAGCATATGATCTCATGAATAATTGCAACCATGGTTAAAATAAATAATAATACTTATACATTCATTATTACACCTTTAAAAGGATAATGCATTAAAACGCACAACAAACAGCCAGTTTCAGATGTAACAAGGAATCTGCAAATATAATGAAACATTAACACACACTTTCTGTTTAGGCCTTCTCAGAGCATTGTTGTCTAGCTCTACACTGTGAGTAGTTGGAGTGCTGTGGGTTAGAGGTGGTTATGTTAGTCTGAAAATGTCTAAAATGTTTCAAATCTCATAAAACAATAAAGCATTGCTCAGGAGTGGAAGAAACTCTCAGCTCTTGCTGTGTTTAGTGTGGAGGGTCCTGGAGTGTTTTCTTACCCCGGTAAACACGGTCCGCACTCGGCGTCGCTCTCCAGAGTCCCCGGCGTCAGGACGGTGGCGCGGTACAGCGAGTCGCAGTCTTTGTGGCGACGGCAGATCTCGTATTTGCCTTTGGAGAATTTCCCGGCCGGACAGGAGATGCAGGTGTAATCGTCATCTTTAGTGCCATAACCACAGTTCTACCAGAAAAACAATAACAGAGATCATTTCTACAGCGCTTGTCACTGCTGGGGGTAATGCATTACAAGCAATGTTGGGAAAGTTACTTTTAAAAGTAATGCATTACAATATTGCCTTACTTGCTAAAAAAGTAACTCATTACGTTACTTAGTTACTTTTTATGGAAAGTAGAGCGTTACGTTACATTGTAAATCTGGCCAGGGCTTGCTTGTTTGTTTTTAGTATAAAAAGTTCTTCTTTTACAAATGTAAAAGCACTTTCACAACAGAAGTACATGGAAACAAAGTAACTGGAGTTAATTATTTGAAAAAGTAACTCAGATATTGCCTTCTGAATTAAAAAGTAATGTGTTACTTTACTAGTTACTTGAAGTAATCTGATTCCGTAACTCACGTTACTTGTAATGCATTACCCCCATGCAAAAGTAAAGTCATGCATTACTTTTTAATTTACAAGAAAATATCTGAGTTACTTTTTCAAATACATAATGCAAGTTACTTTGTTTCCCATGTATTGACTGACAGCTCTGGTGTTGCCATGGTGACATGCTGAATTGGTGCAGAAGCCAAGGACAGTTGCCAAAATGATAACTTTTGGGACGTTCAGTTCAGGTGACAAAGACATAACAATGCATTACTGTCCATAAAAAGTAAGTAAGTAATGCGGTTTGTTACATTTTTATGGAGTAACACAATATTGTAGTGCATCACTTTTAAAAGTATCTTTCCCCAACACTGGTGCTTAAACAATTCAGACTGACTCCAAACAGCTTCACAGAGATAAAAAACTTCAGTTTCAGCTGTAACGTAGAGAAGCTTATTTCCACCATCGGATTAAAAAGTGTGGCTTCATATCTTGTAATTCTGACTTTCTATTTTTTTTATTATAAATAAATAAATAAAATGTCATACCGACTTTTCATCTCACAACTCAGACTTTTCTGATTAGGAGAAATATACACTCAGAATTGGAAGATATAAACAGAATTCCAATAAGAAAAGTCAGAATTGTGAGATATAAACTTGGAAAATTGAAAGGAAAAAACAGAATTGCAAGATGTAAAACTTTGAACTGCAAGAAAAAGTCTTTTTATCTCACAATTCTGACCTTTTCATTTCACAATTGTCACAATTTGCAAGACTTTTTCTCGCAATTCTGAGAAATATAAATTCAGAATTACAAATTGTGAAATATAAATGCAGATTTTTAAGAAAAATGTTTTATAAGATTTGTATGTCAGATTTGTAACAAAGTTTAAATGACCGTTTTTATTCTGTTGTGAAAAGAAAAAAAACTGATTTGCAATATATATAATCTGAATTCAGAAATGTAACAAAGTAAGAATTCTGACTTTTTAACTCACAATTCAGATTTTTTGACATGCTATTCAGAGAAATATAATAACAGAATTGTATAACCTCAAACTGCACAAAAAAATTATAACAATAATAATTGCAAGACAAAAAGTTGCAATTACCCTTTAAAAATTTTATTTGTGGTGAAAATAAAATAAAAACAGAATTGCAAGAAATAAACTTGTTAAACAGCTTGTTGTATTCTGCACTTTGTATAAATGCATCCGCTAAATAAATAAATGTAAACTTGGAAATGCAAGAAAGTAACCCTCTTGTCAGAACTTTTTTACTCTGTAGTAGTGAAGCAGCTCTGCAGAAGACAACAGAGGCATTATTCAGATCAATTCAGTTCTAGTTTATGTGTCAGTGCAGTTCAGTCAATGATAATACTGAATATGAATCATATAATTATATGTCATTGATGGCATGCATTGAAGCGTGTGACGTACAGATCTGCAGACCTCAGCGGATCAGAAATGAATCGCAGCACTGAACATCAGTTGTTTTTAATCCTCAGATATGATGCAGCAGCTGCTGGAGTTTAGCGAGCTGCCAGAACCATCCGCTGAAACACGCTTAATGAGAAACATCCCAGCAGCGCTGCTCAGATTCACATTCATTGTGTTTCATAATCCAGATCCCAAGAAGAACATCTGAACATGCTTTTCTTTCACTATCCACAACAACTCTTCCATTTCGTTCTGATTCGGAGCGCATTAAAGACTTCATCAGAACGTCTCCCGAGGCCGTTTCACTTCACTATTATTGTCTTGTCATTTCTCAAGCGCTCAGCTCTTAATTAGCGTAATGAGGTGATGATGCGTCTTTGGTGGGCAGAGGTGCAGTGCTTTGTTCTTTTGGCCTCCGGTGTCTTGAGCAGAGATAAAAGAGATTGAGATGTTGGTACTCGCCATCTGCTCTGATTTAAAACTTATTGAGAAGTCCTTCTCCGTTCTGACATTCACCCCCAACATGCATTTCAATTCTGAAGCACACACACACACACACACACACACACGCTCGCTTTATGAGAAGTAAAACATGTTTTTAAGCTCAAACATCTTTTATCTGCTTCTATTGAATCAAGATCATCTTTGGCCCCAGAGCACCAGCGTTATTGGATTGTTCAGGAACGCAGCATTTCAAGGCCTTTTCCTGTCGTAATAGTTTTTAGATGCTTTTTTTCAGTGCCATATTTTCCAGAAAATAAGCCAAAAAACTGAAACAATGACTTTCAGAAATAATGTAAAAATAAAAAAAAAAAGGTTTTAACAAAATGGGGAAAAAATTGAAAATAAGTTACAACAGGTCAATATATATATATATAAATCCTTCAAATTGAACATTATAGATCAGATGTGATCAGAATGATAAATAAATAAACAATATAAATATAAACAAGCATAAATTATAGTGGCATTCATTATAAACATGATTTATTATACACGGCAGGCCTAAATTAATTTATTTGATTTTATTTTATTAACTGCATGTTTGTGAAATGCGCTAAATATAAATAAACTTGAGATCACATACAGATTTCATTCGGGATGAGTTTGTGCTTGAATTTATTTGATATATCTAATATATATATATATATATATATATATATATATATGTTGCTTCCCAGCAGATAATGTGGAGATAATCATACCTAGTATTTTTGTCTTATTTTCTAGTATAAATATTTAACATTCTTGAATAAATACTTGAGTAAAATGACTTAAGCAAAAATACTTGTCAGTGGGGCAAGAAAAACAATCTTGTTGAGCCTTTGAATTAAGATGATTTTTCTTACCACATTGCCAGATCTTTTTGCTCAGTTTAAACAAAAACTAACAAAATATTGATAATTTTTTCAGAAAATAAGACATAATATCTTAAGTCACTTTACTTGTAAAATAAATGCATCTGATTCAAGAATGTTTAAATGTTTATACCAGAAAACAAGATAATAAGAAAGAAAATAATTTTTTTCAGTGTGTGATTTTCTAGAAAACTACAGATGTTTCTGAGTGCTTTCACACTCAGCGTTTGCGTTCGAGAAGCATCAAATGAAAGAGCACTTGATTTAGATCACAGCTCCATCAAATTACAGGCTGAGGCGTCGTTAACTCCAGCGGAAGAGAGAACGACTCAAATATGAAGCAGCAGCATTTCACTTGTAACTTTCACAGCCTCTCCAAACAATCACTGAGGTATAATTATACAAAAATGACTCTTATTTCCATAATAGTTGTTTTCTTCACAAATGATGCGTATTTTTGCTGGAATTCATCTCAAGTGTTGTGAAGAGATATGCTTTCAGAAACAAGAACATCTCTGATGGGATATGCGTGTTTAATATTAATTAAACAGCATGGCTTTGGTGCTCAGATTAATTCTACACAAAAACAACATGCTCTTCCTCAGGATTTTTGTCTTGTTTTCCAGTACAAGTATCTACGGAACCCCTAAAGGGACATGGTGGTTGAAAAAAATCAGAGTGAATGAAAAAATGTGGGGTGGGAGGACAAAATATTTACGTATTCTTGCAATACTTCCACTTGAGCACAATCAAATATACTAAGTATATCTTTAATTGTACAGAACTACTGCACAACTAATTAGTTGTTCCAATTTAGACAACTTTTACCAGTTTAGTATACTAAAAGTACAATTGCAGGGCATTTTATTATGTAAATAAATATGAAAATGTATTTGTAATATACATAACATGAGATAAATGTATTTCAAATACATTTGAGTATATTTATTTTTCACTAGCAAGACAAAAATACTGTCAAAGAAAATTATTTTTTGCAGCTTCTGCTGAATTCAGAGTGAAATCAGCAGTGAAGACCTCCTCAGATTGGCTTAGGTTTGTATCTGAGACAAACCTGATCAACAGAACTGAGAAAAAAGTCTCTCTGTCTCTGTTAGACCTGTCTCTCTGCCTCTGTAAGACCTGTCTTTCTGTCTCTGTTAGACTGTCTCTCTGTTAGACTTGTCTCTCTGTCTCTGTTAGACCTGTCTCTCTGCCTCTGTAAGACCTGTCTTTCTGTCTCGCTGTTAGACCTGTCTCTCTGTCTCTGTTAGACCTGTCTCTCTGCCTCTGTAAGACCTGTCTCTCTGTCTCTGTTAGACCTGTCTCTCTGCCTCTGTAAGACCTGTCTCTCTGTTAGACTGTCTCTCTGTTAGACTGTCTCTCTGTTAGACCTGTCTCTCTGTCTCTGTTAGACCTGTCTCTCTGCTAGACCTGTCTTTCTGTCTCTGTTAGACCTGTCTCTCTCTGTCTCTCTGTTAGACCTGTCTCTCTGTTAGACCTGTCTCTCTGTCTCTGTTAGACCTGTCTCTCTGTCTCTGTTAGACCTGTCTCTCTGTTAGACCTGTCTCACTGTCACTGTTAGACCTGTCTCTCTGTCTCTGTTAGACCTGTCTCTCTGCTAGACCTGTCTTTCTGTCTCTGTTAGACCTGTCTCTCTGTTAGACCTGTCTCTCTGTTAGAACTGTCTCTCCTGTTAGTCTTTTTTCTCTGTTAGACCTGTCTCTCTGTCTCTGTTAGACCTGTCTCTCTGTCTCTGTAAGACCTGTCTTTCTCTGTTAGACTGTCTCTCTGTTAGACCTGTCTCTCTGTCTCTGTAAGACCTGTCTCTCTCTGTCTCTCTGTTAGACCTGTCTCTCTGTCTCTGTAAGACCTGTCTCTCTGTTAGACCTGTCTCTCTGTCTCTGTAAGACCTGTCTCTCTCTGTCTCTCTGTTTTTGTTAGGCCTGTCTCTCTGTTAGAACTGTCTCTCTGTTAGACCTGTCTCTATCTGTCTCTCTGTTAGACCTGTCTCTCTCTGTCTCTCTGTAAGATCTGTCTCTCTCTGTCTCTCTGTTAGACCTGTCTCTCTGTCTCTGTTAGACCTGTCTCTCTGTTAGACCTGTCTCTCTCTGTCTCTGTTAGACCTGTCTCTCTGTTAGACCTGTCTTTCTGTCTCTGTTAGACCTGTCTCTCTGTCTCTGTTAGACCTGTCTCTCTCTGTCTCTGTTAGACCTGTCTCTCTGCTAGACCTGTCTTTCTGTCTCTGTTAGACCTGTCTCTCTGTTAGACCTGTCTCACTGTCACTGTTAGACCTGTCTCTCTGTCTCTCTGTTAGACCTGTCTCTTTGTCTCTCTGTTAGACCTGTATCTCTCTGTCTCTCTGTTAGACCTGTCTCTCTGTCTCTGTTAGACCTGTATCTCTGTCTCTGTTAGACCTGTATCTCTGTCTCTGTTAGACCTGTCTCTCTGTCTCTCTGTCTCTCTGTCTCTCCTAAACTGTCTCTCTGTTAGACCTATCTCTTTGTCTCTCTGTTAGACCTATCTCTCTGTTAGACCTGTCTCTCTGTCTCTATTAGAACTGTCTCTCTGTTAGACCTGTCTCTCTGTCTCTATTAGAACTGTCTCTCTGTTAGACCTATCTCTCTGTCTCTCTATGAGACCTGTCTCTCTGTTAGACCTGTCTCTCTGTTAGACCTGTCTCTCTGTCTCTGTTAGACCTGTCTCTCTGTCTCTATTAGACCTGTCTCTCTGTTAGAACTGTCTCTCTGTTAGACCTATCTCTTTGTCTCTCTGTTAGACCTGTCTCTCTGTCTTTCTATTAGACCTGTCTCTCTGTTAGAACTGTCTCTCTGTTAGACCTGTCTCTAAGTTAGATATGTCTCTCTGTCTCTCTTCTCTGTTTAGACCTGTTCACAGTTCTCTGTTAGATAGGTCTCTCTGTTAGACCTGTCTCTCTGTTAGATATGTCTCCTCTGTCTCTGTTAGACCTGTCTCTAGTTTAGACAAGTCTCACTGTCCTGTTAAACAAAAAAAAAGCACCTATCTCTCTGTTAGACCTGTCTCTCTGTGCATCATCAGTACAAATCTGTCTACCTGTCTCTCTGTTAGACCTATCTCTCTGTCTCTCTGTTAGACCTGTCTCTCTCTGTCTCTCTGTTAGATATGTTTGTATGTGTCTCTTTGTATCTGTCTCTCTGTTAGATATGTCTCTCTGTCTCTGTTAGACCTGTCTCTCTGTTAGATGCCTGTCTCTCTCTGTCTCTAAAAGTCTCTCTGTCTCTATTAGACCTGTCTCTCTGTTAGACCTATCTCTCTGTCTCTCTGTTAGACCTGTCTCTCTGTTAGATATGTCTCTCTGTCTCTCTGTTAGATATGTCTCCAGATCTTCCGAAGTCATCTGATGCCGCTGCTGTCTGGGTGGTCCAGAGAAAAAACATCAGTTCTTAAAGGAGATGTTCACAGTTAAAACACTGTCATTACTGTGTCTCTTATTGTAGTTGATGTAAACTGTTATTATTGACTATCGTTTTGAATTTGTGAATAACCTTCATGCGCTTCTTCTCCACACAACAACAGTTCATAGTGAACAACATGACTGTCAAACTCCAAAATTACAAAAAAAAAGCACCATTAAAATCCAGTCAGTTTTATTTCTGTGGTGCATCATACAGTACAAACTGTTTCAAAAGCAGCTCAAGTAAAGTATTATAAGAGTAGTTATATGACTCTCAAGTCTTCTGATGTCATCTGATTTAGCATATGAACTGAGACTTGGAATAATATCACTGAACGTGTTTTTTCTTTCCACTGAGCTGCTTCTCTATTGTTTTTGTAGGTAAACATGCACTAGATGGATGTTTGACTGCTTTGTTCACATCTTGTGTCTTTTGCATTCTAAAAATACGGTGGTCAAGTTAAAAGAAGTTAAACTTTTAATAAGCTGGGTCACACTTGATACTTTTGCTGTCAAAAGTGACCAAAGCCTTGAAATGTAACTTTTTTTTTTCAGGAAAATTAACTGTTTTTCAGGATGAAAATCAACATTTTTCAGGAAAATTCAGGAATGATGATGATTTTTAGGGTGAACTGTCCCTTTAAAGCTGGAACTGTGGATTGTTTCAGTGTGTGTGTGTGTGTGTGAGTGTGTGTGTGTGTGTTTGTTACTCACCATGTACGGCTCTTGTCCCGGCTGACACTGTGGGCAGGGCTGGCAGCTGCTGATTGTGTAATTGTAAAATTCATTTTCTCCACAACTTGAGTATTCGGCACTCACAAAACACATGCTGGACACCTGCAACACACACACATTTTAAAATTCAAACACAAACTCACATTTGTGGCAGCTGTTATCTTTATGTATACCAACTTGTTACTTGATTTTTTTTCAGGTTCTTTTTGTCTGCTTATTTAAGTACACCTGTGTTTCACTGAGATCAAATCTAACAGACATGAAGTAAAGACACAAAACTATCAATTTGAAGGAAATAATCCAGGTCAAATTAAATGAGATCTGCATTTACACATTAAAAGTCATGTTTCTGTATTCTGTGGCATACAGAAAGTCTTGATGATATATATATATAGAGATATTGTATATATTTTATATATATATATATATATATATATATATATATATACACACACACACACACACAGTATATACACGTATATATAATGAATATATAGGTGTTTTAAGATGTTCATAATGTACATTACAGTTATAATTCATTATATCTTTTAATAAACAATTGTAACCAAGTGTTAATGCATTATAACATTTGTATATTTGCAGATTTTTTTTAATCTTTTATTTTTTTGCATCTGATATCGGTTGTTTATTATAATGCATTATAACTGTGGTTACAGTTATTCATGAGATCATACAATGCTTTAGAATGTGCATATAATTAATGCATTAAAATACTTTTATAACGCATTATATATAGGTTTTAAGTATATACATGAATGTATATACTTATATTACAGCAACTTAAAGGAAACATTTGTTTAAAACAACATTGATTTCAAAATTCACTTGAGATATGACTGTGCTGTAGAACAAAACAAAAGTATTTTCTTGTGGTTTTTTTTGCTGGAGGTTTTTTTTTTTTTTAAATATAATATTTTCTTAAAACAAAGAGGGAAACTGTATCCTTCCAGGTTCACCTATACACTTACATCAGTGTTTTAAACAAACTAACAGCAGGAAGAAATATTTTCCGTCCATCTTCACAGAAGAAAAGGACTAATATAAAGTGTCAGTGTGAAGGTGCAGATGAAATAAGGAAACGGTTGAGTGTAGGTTCAATTAAAGAATAAAAGCTGAGAACCACAAAGCATCTCATTCAGCCCGAGCCAATCAACATCCGGCTCCGCCCACACGCTTAATTACATTCCTGCTCGAGTAACGAACCGGCAGAGAGTTGAAATGCCTGAGTGCATCTCTGAGGCTCACAAAACCAGCAAACATGTTGTTTCACCTCGACTCATGCAGTGAACATGATTTATGTCTGAGGAAATGAATGTGGAGAGAGACATGATGACTGTGAGTTTGGTTTGGAAGCACAAGACGCTTGTGTGATTGTAATTAGATCACAACAGATCAGAATAATGCATCTGTTCTCAATCGCAGACACAATTACACATGCACTGTAATGCAACAGACTAATCATGCATCATGTGCTCAATCAAACCTTTTGACTCATTTTGAGCTGCTGATTCCAAAAAATAGTGTCTGCCTTGCGGTTTCACGTCACGCTTTCTCCTAAATATGATGCGTCTCAAAGCACGACCATTAAATCAGTCTCATATTGACAGCTGAAAAACAACACATGATTCCTGTCTGAATCTGAGCCACATTACTACAATCTCTTGAATTCACATGCGTGACATTATGTGACGCCTGATCCTGATCGCAAGGGCAAAATTATGGAAAGAAAATGCAGACATATTCAGACGTTTTCTGCTTTGACTGCATCCAAGCATTTCATGAAAAAAGCTTATTTTTTTTACATTAAATTTGTATTTGAAGATATTTTTCCACTTCTTTGAGGATTGATAGTTAAATTAAGCATTTATGATATTATGATATGATTTATGATACATACATATAATTTGAAAAACAGATTTTGTGGGAAAAAAGCTTATTTATATAAACTTGTTTTTATGTAAAGTTCTTTGGCATTAAATAAACTAGTTTAATATATATTTTCCACTCATTTGGAAAAGGTAGTACAATTTTTTTTTTTTTTACGTTTGACCTCGTTTGTCATAAGTGCATTAATGCTGATACATATGCATAATAACTACATATACCTGCTTATTTTGTGATTAAAAACTGTACATGATGGGATGTTTTTTAGTGATATTTTTTACTCAGAATCATCAAATGACATAATATTAGGCCTTTTTTTGCAAACCGGCAGATCTCGTTTCAAGATTTTAAAGCGCACTGCATGCACCAGTAAAGATGTGTCTGATTGTGTGTAACGTTGACTTGAGTTGGTTCTAGATCATTAGACGTGACATTAAGGTGCTGTGAAGCAGCACATGTGCAGCCTGTCTTCTGGCTCTGTATATAGAGAACAATGCTCATATAATGGAGCAGCAGCAGTTTTCTCCTCAACAAAGGCTGAATTGACACTGAGGGCTGATTTAGCCGTAATAAGCAGGATTATACAGATCTGCTCTCCAGAGCGTCTCACTCGCAGATAACCTGTCGTTCGAACATCTCACGGCTCTTTGGAAGGGCATTAAAAGCCTATCATTAAGTCGCTGTGCAGAGAAATTACCTTCTGGGAACACAGCCAGACAGATTTGGTGTTGCAGAAATGAAGGAGGTGGGAGACGTGTTCAGAGACAGATTAACATGTGCTCAAAGACGCCTTTGTAGTCGACGTGGCCCGTGTTTGTATGGGCTGGATCTGGCTGGGTGAGGGACTTACCAGCAGAAGAGGCAGGAGCTGTGATCGTGTCCGTCCTCTTTTCTGGCTCATCTTGATGATGTTGTTGTCTTCCACCTGAGGAGCTCTGAAACGAGAGCATGAACTGATCAACTGTGGGAATCGAGCGAAAAATGATGTTCTTCCTCAGTATTTCTGTCTGGTTTTCCAGTACAAATCATCTTTTGTCTTCTCCAGATGTTAACTGATGGACTGGAGTGCTGTGGATTACTTGTGGATTATTGTGATGTTTTTATCAGCTGTTTGGACTCTCATTCTGACGGCACCCATTCACTGCAGAGCATCCATTGCTGAGACACTGATGCAGTGCTACATTTCTACAAACCTGATGAAGACACACACTCATCCTAATCTTTGTTGAATTGAGGAATGGCACATTTTCATTTGTGGGTGACTTATTCCTTTAAGTGTGCTTTTGCTTAAAACAAGAACAAATGTTTGCCAATCTACTTAACTCCAAAAACAAACAAGTTTATTTTTCAAATCCCACTGGCAGATATTTGTTCTAGTCTTAAGTAAAAACTCACTTAATTTTTTTTTTGTCAGAAAACAAGACTTTATATCTTAAGTCATTTTCCTTCTCCAGTAAATCCAGTATCTTGATTTAAGAATGTTTAGATTTTTATACTGGAATACAAGACAAAAACACTAAGTAAGAAAGTCATGAATTGCATGTGATGCAGCGCATTATTCCTCACAGAAACACTCTTCAGACTGTGTGTCTGTGCGTGCATCTGTCAGTGAATGCAAATGTAATGACACTAAAATCTACAGTGATTCTCACAAATGTACATGAATCCACCATAAAAGCATCATAGCAGTACTCTCTAAAAAAGTCAATAAAAATACCTCCCAACGTGCCATATTTCACAGCAGTTTTCCATGTATTCATGGTGTTTTAGGGGTTAAAGGAAATGTCGTGGCAGAAGATTAACAGTATCTTATCTGTTTTTCTACACACTTTTTTATGTTTAGAGTGTAGTCCACAGCAGTCACGTGTGTGTATCAGAAACAAGCCGTCAGGTTCGTTTGAAACTGCATTATGAAAAACACACTCGGTGTGCTGGTGATTAATGAGCTCTAAATGAGACATCATGAGGAACAGAATGAAAACATCCATCAAATTTATTTCTAAAGCACTTTTCACAATGCAGATCATTTCAGAAAATCATTTTGTCATTGTTTATATCATCATGCCGTATAGTCGTATGTAGCAGATTAGAGCTGGACAATAATATATAGTTACATTTTGCTACAATTTTTCAACCAACTCAGCGTAATGAAATAATGCTGTCATGAGTCGTCTCACTCAACAGCTAGAACAAGTATCAAAGCTTCTACATCACCTGTGCTCTGACATTTCCATCAAAACACAACGAAGAAGACTTCAAAATGACTCCAGAGAGCAAAAACAAACCTCTGAAAACAGAGAAAACCAGGAGATGATCTCACACAACACACCGACGATTGCTTCAGAGCAGCTTTTCAGAAATATTTAATAAAATTACAAAAGCAAAAAAAACAAAAAATATGTTTGTCTATTAGAAATGCATTTTAAAATTAGAAGTTATTACTTATTAATCTTTTTTTTATTATTATTCATTAATAATTTATCAAATAAGGTTTTGGTGAAGTACTAAAATGACTTAAACAGTGGAATAAAAATAAAATAAAGCTAAATAGAAATTAAAAAACACAAACAAAATACATAAACTTAGGTTTATTAGTACTTTAATTGTAAAAGTGCAATTAAAAATGTTGCATCAGCAACTGAAACAAATTAGCTTTAGTTAAAGTGCTACAATGCCTAAAACTAGAATTGAAATATAAATAGAAATCATTTTATATTAGAAATAAATAAAAAAATTTAAATTCCAATTTCAGCTTTTTTCAAGATTTTTCAGAGTTGTAAATAAAGGTGATTTGAGTACAATATAAAAAAAAAACTATTTCAGTCTTTTTACTTTAATTTTTTACATTTAATTCAATGTGCTACTTTACGTTTATTCATAATTATTTGTGAAATTAACTAGCAATTTCTGAGTAAAGATTGATTCAAAGTAAATTCTAGACCACATTTTGTTTAGTCTAGAGAGAAATCTAGAGCAGAGGTTCTTAAAAACAGGTCTCAGGTCTGATTCAGTCACAGAACACAGGGAAAAACATGCTAAATGAAAATAAACACTAATCATTCGTAGTTCTAAACTATAAACGCTGCATGACGGAGCAAACACACGTGAACACAAGAGACAAACAACAACAACAAACCGCATCACTATCAATATCAGCAGAAATCCCATCAGATATCATACGGGTTCAGCGAAGAAAGACACGTTTCTACTGTAACGAAGTGTGAAGTGTTTCAATTCTACACCAGCGCTGTTACTGTGAACTCAAATTAAACCTAAAATATTAAAGTTTTAAGGTTTATGTATTTAAAAATATTAATATCAATTAAAAAATGCATAAATATAAAATGAAATGCTTAAAATAAAGTGTACATTTATTAGAAACTAAATACATTTTTCAAAATTGGAATTAAAAATGTTGTCTTTTGTCTAAATGAAATAAGCTGTAGTTGAAGTACTAAAGATCCTAAAACTAGAATTGAAATAAAAATTAAGCCAAATAAAAATATTTTAATTACTAATTAATTAATTAATTACTTAAATTTATTAGAAATAAAACTAAATTTTAAAATAAGAAATAAAATGGTTGCCTTGGTAACTAACTGAAATAAATAAGCTTTAGTTAAAGCACTACAATTATTAAACTTGGACTTGGTTAATTAAGTTTTATTTATAGGATTTAGTTTATTAAATTTGATTTTTAATATTGATATAGTTAAATAGAAGTATTTAAAAACTTAACTATAAAATTTATTAAAATTTGAATTAAAAATGTTGCCTTGGTAACTAAAATAAGCTTTAGTTGAAGTATTTAAACTGCTAAAACTAGAACTGACATAAAAATAAATTAGAGCTTAAAAGAAATATAAAAAGCACATAAAATTACAAAAACTTAAGTTTATTAGAAATATACTAATTTAAAGAATTATAAATAAAAACACTGCCTTGCCAACAAACTGAAGCTGTAGTTCAAGTACTAAAATTACTAAAACTAGAAGTTAAATAAAAATAAAGCTAAATAGAAATATTTAAAAGTTAACAAAATAGCAAAAAATTACAAATATTTTTAAAGCAAACTATATATAAAAAAAGCTAATTAAAAAAATTACTTTTTAAGCATAATAGGTACAAGACATTTTATCGTGATGCTCAAACAAAGCTCTAGAGTCACTGTTTATTCAGTGGAAATCAATCTGCAAATGGATGACTTGCTTAAAAATGATCCTAACTGTGGAATATTTGCTCAGACCACACATTCCCATCAGGCACTTAGTGAGGCACCTTCCTCCAACGAGCGCAAGACAGCCACCGCCAGCCTGACGTCTGTCTGCGACGAACCACTCGGCTCTGCGATCCATCAGAGGACTTCGAGAAGGATGAGGGGGCGAGAGGGAGAGCAGAAGAAGTTATTTTTGCAGCCTATGCCCCGAGCCCCCCGGCTCATTATCTGACAAACGAACACACGCCCAAGACGCTTTCATCAGAATCCAGATCCAGTGCTCTTCTCTCCACACGCCGGGCTGGAATGCACTGCACTCCCAACACAAGCGCTCTGACGGACGCTGCCCGGGCTTGCCTCTGTTTGACTCGCCGCCCCGGGTTATTAATCTTATAACGACCACATAATCTAAGATAAATACACAGAGTATCATTATCCTTATCATTAACAGCCCTGAAATATCAGTTCCTAAGGGAGAGGAGAAGGTGAAGATATTATTACTCTGAACGACCCGTCCGATTCTGCACAGAAACCCATTTACCATTAAAAACACTCAACTAATGATTGCATTTAAACAGTTTAATTTTATTTAATGCCGCTGTATCGGGTTTCTCTTTGAAACATGATTTCTTGTTAAACTGACTTGAGTTATAATGGTTTCTCTTTGACTTCTTTTTAAGGCAAGACACCCTAGATAGCGAATAAATATGATATTAAAAGATATCGTCGTACTTCCTCAGTTGAGAGATTGCATTTAGAATTGCGAAAAATGTTTTGCATTACAAGTTTTCTGTTTAATATGCAAATGGTTCATTATCTAATTAAAACTGCACTAATTTTTATCATGCATTTAGAAGTAAAATGTAATATAAATCAGTGTGAATGATATATAAACAACCCCTCAGTAAAAACCTTCAGAATACAGATGGGACTCAAACTGTAAAATTTAGTTTTTGTACATGTTGCTGAAGTGTAGAAACAAACTCATTTTGAGAAAACAGTCTGTAAAGGGCCTGTTTTAGGCTTCTCCTTATTTTTATATTTTAGACATACATCAGTTAGTGATGAAAAAAATCAGACCGTGCGACCGCGACTGTGAAGAGCTGTCGAGTTCTGCTTTCAAATACACGCAATAAGCTCAAGCTTGCCACAAAGCACTGGCAAAAGTAATTACCATAAATGTGTCGGGGGGAAATAGTAAGGAGATATTTTAATTATTTACTACTAAACTAGTGTTTTCTGAGTCTGTGTCGCAAGGATGAAGTTGCTGATCCGGACTCGCTGTCTCCTTTTGATACGCGCCTTTAAAAAGAAGTGCATCTTTACAAATTAAGATTATAATGAAAGAGTTTTGGTTTTTGATTTGTTTTATTTTAAGTAGTATTTTAAAGCTATCTATAGATATATTTATCATGTCTGTGAGGTAAGTATTCGCTGAGTTTCAGTTCATTTTTGTGAAGTGCTCTTGTTCAAGACCGAGACGGCAGAAAGCGCATCATGTTTGTTTTCTTTATTTGATAAAAGCACAACGTTTTGTTGATATTGTGAGTGCACACATACAAAAGTAGACCTTTTATAGTTTTGAATGATGTATTACATTTATGAGCAAAAATGACGGTATATCCACTGAAAAAACTGCAAGTGATCACGCTGGAGAAGTGCACTTCAGCTTCCACTCTCCGCACAAACTATTGGTTATAGCGCACATTTACATTTACATTTACAAGCATGTTATATGCTTGAACTGTTTCAAGGCTAAACTGATCTAACATAGGCTCACTGTCTGCTGCTGGCCGCTTGGTCGTTACTTTAAAAAACAAAAACTTATATTTAACGAACAAAAAATGCTCTACATATTTTTCTAAATTAACTTAATAAAAAAATGAAATGAAATATAATCACTTTGCCATTACATATACATAACTCAACTATTTTAACAGCTGAAACAGTAGTATAAGCTGTTTTGGGAGAAGGGGGGAAAGACCGGCTTGGGTCTGGCTTGGGCTGGTAATTCTGATGCGCTGTTGGACACAGGCTGGGACTAAATTTGAGGCTCTACTGTAAATGAAATCTGCAGTTGTAATTAGATGTAAAGCAAAAATAAAACCAGGCACATATATATGAACAAACCCCTCTATAAAAAGCTTCAGAATACTGTATAGACAGAAATAAAACTGTAAAATCTGGTGTATGAACATGCTGCTAAAGTGGAGAAAAAACTCTTTAAAGTTATAAATTGGAATTTAAATCTGCTAATGCAATTAAATGAAGCGCAATAAAACAAAACTTAAATGTGCATCTTTCCACTAGTGTGAAACTGACCAGTGTATGAAAACTCTCTTTACCTAAAGTATCATGATCTAAAAGAGCATGTTTCTGTCAAGTAGCTCAATCAAAAGCGCTGGTTTACTGTGTTAAACTGATTTGACGGGTCTGCGTTCAGAGCAACAGACTGTTTAATTAGTGAACGTGAATGACAGATTGGTTTCTGCTTGGTCTGTGTGGGCCGATCATCAGCTGAACAGACACACAAAGAGCTTTAATGTCAACAGTTAGTGTCTCACGGGAGTTTGGGCGGGAAACCCCCGTCTCTTAAAAGCAAAGCACACAGACTTATCGTCCCTGTTGTTTATATCAAAACGGAAGCGGCGGGAAATAATAATCTGAGTTGTGCTTTAAGCTGCGAGCGAGACCTTGCTGTCGATCACTGGATCCACCTCTTTAGCAACATCTTCAGATGAACACAAACCAGCACGACACACACATCCGGCTCTGAGACACCGAGCACACGCGGCCTGTAATTCGTCTGCTCTGATATTTGATGTCAGATTAGGAAATTACTCTTCAAACGGCACTAATCAGTGAGGAAATGAGAGCCAGCTTCACTTGGTCTCCTTCCCAGTTCATTTCCAATGTGAATGAAATGATCAAAGATTCGGGTCTTCCTGGCATCGGTGTGTTTAGTTCAGTAAAGTCCACCTTCACTTTCTCTGTTGTACTAGATTCTGCTCTCTACCTCAGTTATCTGCCCGTTTTGGGAATTGTGTTTAGAAGCTGTTTATTATGCTGCTTTGACAAGGCAAACACACTGTTATTGTACTTGTTCACATCTGCCAGCACTGTACAGAACAGTCTCTTCCATGAGAATTGAACCCATGCGCCTGTGTTGCAAACACTGCACACTGAGGCTGTTTTACACAGAATGCATTTTTGCATTTAAAAATGTGAGACACTGGTAGTGGAATGGAGAAAAATTCAAGGTCTAAGAGATGCATTATTTAAAAGGTGAGCCTCTTTTACCTGTTTTTTTTTTTTTTTTTTTTGTCTTTAATGGTTTTAGACGCGAGCGCAATCCCAAACATGTCTATTTAGCACAGGGGTTCACAAACTTTTTTCCAGCCAAACATATTTACTTAAAGATTTTAAATTAATATTTTAATAACTATTATTATTAGTAGTAGTAGTATTTGTTCACAGTTGTGAGACAAACTATTTAGTCAGCTGAAAATATTAGAAATAAAATATTTATGTCCCCCTGCAGTTTTTAAATTAATATTGTAATAATTGTACAACACGTTTACATGTTTTTCTAATGTTGATAATAATAATAATAATAATTAGTAGTCGTAGTAGTAGTTTTAACTCAAATTATAAAATAAAGATAAATATATTACTGTTGTAAATTACAAAATTAATATTTGATAATTATGATCAAATGTGCTGCATGATTCACTCTGAACGAAAAAAAAAACAGGTATTTGATTAAATCAGCCTTTGATTTGATAATCAAAGTAATCTGTATTGCGATTATCATCCAGTCCCATTTATTCATTTTAATTTTACATTCAATATACTTGATTATTAACTTATCGCAAGTCTCTCACAAATCCCCAGTCTAGCACGCTTCTACATAGAAAAACAACAGAAAACAGCAGAGTGTAGTGCAAAAACATGCTCTGTGTCAGCTGAGCTGCTGGATTTATACAGAGTGAATGAGCAGGTCAAATAATTATCTGAACACGCTCAGAATGATCATAAACTCTGTTCAAACACACACACCTTTAACTTGCATCAACCTGCCATCTCTCTTATAGTGAACGACTAGCAGCACCCTAGAAACCACGCAGAACACCCGAGCTAGTATCAGACCTCCAGACGCTTCAGACAATCAGGGCTTCTGTCAAGTCTACAATCTCGGCGTCCTGATATCGGAGAAGGACTGCGCTCGCGGAGAAGCTTAAGAAGCTGTTAAGTCGCTGTTGAATCCTGCTCGTTCACCAGCATCTCTCCGTCAGATCTCTGCCTCGCAGCCGTTGAGTCCAGGGTGAAAAGTTGATTAAAAAAGTCAGGAGCTACTGAGGAGTCGTGTGGAACCTGGAGGTACGGAGAGAGTAAGTGATCGTACACGCAGACGGAGGATGTGCGGCTCCTCGGGTTTCCTCCGAAACGCTCACCGAAGGAAACACATGAAAGCTCAGAAACTATAATCTTCTCATTTCAACTGTCAAGTACTCAAGAGTTATGCTACAGGAGACAATCCAAACAAAACGACGAGAACGACTACCGTACACAAGATCCTCATCTGCTCATCCCACACTCAAAACAATAAATCATCTTTTCACAGCGATATCATTAAAGACTGCATTTCTTAGTTTATATCTACCAATTCTTACTTTTTTCTTAGAATTTTAAGTTTATAACTCTCAGTTCTGAATTTATATCTCACAGTTCTGACTTTTTTCTTAGAATTGCAAGTTTTTATCTCATAATTCTAAATTTTTATCTCACGATTTTGACATTATTGAGCGCAATTCTGACCTTATATCTCACAAATCAGAGTTTATATCTCGCAATTCTGTTTTTATCTCTCAATTCTCAGTTTATAACTCGCAATTCTGACTTTATATTGTGAAATTATCTTACCTTTATATCTCACAATTATGAGTTTTTATTTTGCAATTCTGGCTTTAAATTTCACAAATCTGACAATTTATCTTGCACTTCTGAGTAATCTCACAATTTTTACTTTATATCTCTCAATTCTGAGTTTTTATCTCACAATTCTGAATGATCTTACAATTATGACTATACTGTGCAAATCTTACAATGGTGAGTTTTCATCTAACAATTCTGAGTTCATATCTCGCAATTATGTCTTTTTTTTGTTAAAATTGCAAGTTTTTGCCTCACAATAGGTCTGGGCAAAAAACTGAATGTGATTTTCATGTGCATCTCGTCAGTAAAGCCGCTTCTGTGATTAGTAGTAAATCTCCAGCATGTGTGTTCAGATCAGAGTATGTGAGCGGAGTGGAGCGGCATTTACAACACAGAGCCGTAGTTCACTGACAAGCTACACAAAATCACGTTCAAAATCGCCAATGAATCGCCAGCGATTTGTGTAGCTTGTCAGTTTATTTCTTGGAATTCTGACTTTATATCTTGAAATTCAGACCTTTTCTCAGAACTGTCGTTCCAAATGGTTATGGAATCAGAATTGAGAGAAAGTCTGAGTTGTGAGGTAGAAACTCATTTCAATTACATGTTGTTGTTTTTTTAACTCTGTGGCGGAAATAAGCTTCCATGACTTGTAGTGTGAAAACATGCCTTGCTGTTTAACTAGAATTAATTTAACTAGAACTTACTTCTCACGTTAGTTACACATTACAGTTACACACAGAAAACAACTTGCAGGGAATTGTAAACCCCAAAAAAACGTAACAACAGCTGTTTGGTTGAAACGACGCTCCTCTGAAAAACAATTATCTTTCATTTGAAAGCAAACCCATAAGGTGTTGACGATCTATGGTAGAGCGATGAAAAGCCGTGGTGGTTCTGCTCGGCTGACACACGAGCACAAAGACCGGTGTTTTTGGGAGGTGCTGTCTGCATCCTGACTTTACTGGGAAACACAAACACTCTTCACCTTTTGATGATTTTAATTACAGCTTTTCAATGAGAGCAGAGCAAAGCCAGAGAAAAGGAGGGCAAAGCTCTGCTGTCTTTTCATGTGACCGCAGACTTTGATTCCTCTCATCAATCACTCCTTTCTCTGCGCCGATGCTTCTGGCTGCTCTGAGTTTACTTATGCCCAAACCTACCGTATATCCTCCTTCAGGCACTGAGTGCCAGTGTGTGTGTGTGTGTGTGTGTGTTCACAAAGAGACTCAACGCTTCTGTCTGACCAGCTTAAATCTCTCTTATAGCATTAACCCTTGTGCTGCTGGAAGTCCCTTCACCTCATTTGCTTTCTAGTCAATAATGACTGGCCTTTTTTCAAGATTGCTTGTAAATCTCTCATTATGCTTTTATCATCAAATCTTGGATTCAATCTTTTTATCCTCTTGTTTTCTTTCAATTGGCACTGATTTTGTTTTACTTTTTGGATCTGATGGA
The DNA here is from genome assembly GCF_018340385.1 of Cyprinus carpio. Classification (NCBI taxonomy): domain Eukaryota; kingdom Metazoa; phylum Chordata; class Actinopteri; order Cypriniformes; family Cyprinidae; genus Cyprinus; species Cyprinus carpio. Next base: position 112,136 of record NW_024879272.1, on the reverse strand, counting down.
TCATAGCTCTCATTGATCTGAGCTTATAGAGTGAAAACAGCATTATTTGTGGATAATTTTGGCAATGTTCACTCAAAATCTGATCAATCATTGATCAAATAATAAATACAAAACCTATGCTAATAAGTGTTATTACAGTTAAAGAAAACTAAAAATGAAAAATTGTAACTTCACATAAAATACAAATTATCTAAAGAAAAAAAGTATATATACACATATTCATCAATTCAGCTTGTTGCCAAGAGAACAATTTTCATTTTAATTTAGTTTAACTTGTAATAAACCAACTGAAATGAAAACTTAAAAAAATGATAACTAAAATTAAAATAAAAACAGAAAATATAAAAAAAAGATAAACTATAATATCTTATTTAACAACACTGGTGCTCACTGAAACAAAACAAGTTAATAAAAAGATTTAATCCAAGATTGATAATATAGTATTACAAGAAACCTACAAGCAACAATGTGGGGGAAAAAATATCCCCGAAATACAAAAAAAAAAAAAAAAAAAATTGTGAAGTTGTTATTCACTGTGGACAAACTCATTAAGTTTAAATCCAATGCAATACGATTTAACTAGCATTCTCAGGAAAAAGCAAATCCTCTCCAGGTCAAAATGACCCAAACACAACATGAGCGTCATGTGGACAATATCTGCACGACTGCAGAGTTCAGCTCTGAATTTCACATAAAGATTGTAGAAATCAAACCTGAGACATATATACGTGCGAAGCTGCTATTGGAACGCCAAAATAAGCACCTTATAGATCAACCATAATAATGAAGCACTGATTTGGGAAAACAACCTTCAAAGACATTTCACTTTTCAACATCCAGATAAAAACCTCCGTCTTTCTTTGATACAAGAAGATGAAAGAAAGCCCCTGAAGCTCAATTAATCTATAAAATCTACAATTCAGGCACAAGAAGAGAAAGAGGTGGAGTCAGTAGTTTAACCCCTGCTGGCAGGTAACTGTAACTACAGCAGTAAACATCAACATTCATCTGCAGAAGTACCAGAATAACATGTTATAAACGCGACTGTCACTGATAATGCATATCAATGAGAGAATCACTGATTCAGATCATACTGCTGTGATCTGGGACCTGACTTTTGACCTCCCTTTAGGAAATACAGAGGTGTTTCTTCAACTTCAGACACTTTTAGGGGTCCATTTTAATTCAAAATAACAGATTTTCAACAGGTCACATTAAACTGTCTTGAATTGTTTTTCATGCTTTCATCTCGTTTCAAATGCCTTTTTGTTTAATATAAATGTTAATGCTTTGCCCATAACGTGTCCCATAACTTCAACCTTATCAAATCCATTATATATGAATTTTTACAACAATTATGCAAAAAAAAATAAAAAATTCCAAATATTTCTACCGCTCGTGCTGTATAGGCTTATGCTGTTTTGCGAAAACGGTTCGAATGAGTCAACTGAGCGAGTCATTTCAACCGATTCATTATACATCAAAGACCGTGTTTTTGCTCGTCAAACACTGCGATCATCATCATCTCAAACTGCCATTTCACCAGCGACAAGACGAATGACATTTACGTCTGGACTCGATCTGCAAAGGTTTAAAAAAACAAACGTTTTAAAAATGATTCAATATGAGGGTCATTCGTTCATCGGAGAAGTTCTATTACAAGCACATGTCAGCTTTAACAGATTAGTTACGATTAAGAATTGCACAGTTTCACCAGCAAAACCAAGACAATGCAGTTGCGAAAAAAATGCAATAACAATAAAAAGCATGAACAATGGTCGCAAATCCCGCTCGACTCTATGTGGCAACGACGGAACTTGCGACCATACTTGCTTTTGGGAATGCACTCAGTTCTGACTGACTTCGTTCTGTTAATACTGATTCCAGCACTGCGCCCTCATCAGTGCACCTCTTCTCCAGCAGCCTCGTGTTCATCTCGCATTATTTCCTCCTTCATTCAGCCGCAGTTCAAAGTCTCAGAGACATCAGAAGCTCCTGCATGCAAGCAAGCGCATGCCTCATCTCCATGCAGGACTTTCCCTCACAGCTCATCCAAAGCATTCCCAGAGCTCAGAGCACATCCTTCAGAATCACTTCGAACTCGCAGTGCCTACTGCGCAAAGCTCAAGAGCGCATGCATACTAAACAGCTAACTGCTTTAACAATCTGACTGAGCAACTAGACTACATAAGCGGAGCAGAGGCATGTTTGTAGCAGTATAAGAGCACCACGGGTCCGTGTGCATCTCAGTGAAGCAGGAATTTCCCCGCAGCGCATTCCTGAGGCGCCTTTACCTGCGGCTTCTGCGCTTCAGCTCGACACACTCCCGCGGGTTCTTCAGCACGACACACTCCCGGACTCTTCCCGAGCACTGACCTGGACTGAGGTCAGATCATGGCAGGGAAGCGGATCCGTCCGTCGCCTCTTAAAGCGCTTCGGTTCGCTTCTGCGTCTGGCTCCACCTCGAATGACTGAGACCTCGAGATGCTCTCCGCCCAGAACGAACCTGAGACAGGTATCTGCGGACTCAGTGCTGCCCGCCAGCGGCGAGAGAGAGAACATCAACCAGCCTCATCAAAGCGAGATCAAACCGGCGCGGTCTGGTCTGATTAGAACTGTGTAATTATTTTGATAATAGCCTATATATTGATGTGCAAGAAATGTATGATGTTCTACCAAGTGGACCCATAGATGGCAGGATAATTTATTGACTTGTTTATCTATTGATCGGAGAGGATGCACGAGGGAAACAGGTGTGACAGGTGTACTTTCCCCCAGGAACGCTTTCTTTTTGGTGCATTTTTCTCTTCTTTTATGTGCACTTTGAAATTTGCTTTCCGCCTGCAATCAAACACAATGAATGAAGAATGAATCGAATTCTCTCTGTGAAGCTCAGAAACCGGATCCACGCACCACAATGATTCATTTCGAACCATGAAGAGTGATTCTGTATCACTTACCATAAATGACTGTAGCTGCACATTCATGCATCGTTCTGCGGTACGAAAGATGATACATTTGTAACGGTAATGTTTTGGCGACTGTCATTTGGTAACAACTTCACAGCAGGGGCGCGAAGGATGGTTACCATGGAAATGGCAGCATCAGCCAACCTACTTCTGCAGGACTCTGAGGCTGAAATGATGGTGAAATTACTTTATATGAAGATTATGGCTTGTTTTTATATTAAAGCAAATTGATCTATGGAAGCCTGTACACAATTGCAACTTTTTTATTTCACAATTCAGATTGTATATTGCAACTTTTTTCTCGCAACTCTTAGGAAAGAAAAAAAGTCAGAATTGCCATATAATTGCCAGAATTCACAATTCTGAGAAGAAAATTGAGAACTGTGAGATATAAACTCGCAAATATAACCAGCTATTGCAGGAGAAACACAATTTTGAGAAGAAAAGTTGTAATTGTGAGATATTAATTCAGAACTATCAGATGTAATCTTGCCATTTTGAAAAGAAAACTTATGCAATTACCTTTTTTTATTATTATTTTTTTTTTTTTTTTGTTTGTTTGTTTATAACGGGATGAAAAAAAGAATACTTGTAGTGGTAAAAATTGATTATAGAGAAAAATTAAGAAGTTGTAGTTATGAGAAGAGTTGCAATTGTTATTTATGTAGTTGCAATTAACTTTTTTATTTTTTAAAAATCCCATGGTAGAAACAAAACAAATAAATAAATAACATAGAATTGAGAGATGTAAACTTAAAATTCTGTTAGAAAAGTTAGAATTGCAATAGTGAAATTTTGTACATTTCGATTTACAAGAAAAAAAGACTCTGTATCTCACAGTTCTGCCTTTTCCCCCCTCAGAATTGTCGCTGTTCCAAATTGTGAGATAAAAAAGTCGCTATTATTATTATTATTATTATTATTATTATTATTTTAAATCCGTAGCAGAAACAGGCTTCTATATTTAACAGACACACTTCTGTTTTAAACAGTGCAGGTTATGCTACAAACTGCAGCATCATACAGTGTGTAGTCTGACAAACGATCACTCTGTAAAGGAAGCAAGAGTCGAGGTGTTGTGTTTAAAGCTGACAGGCGTGCTGTCATCATGAACACTGACTGCTGCTGAGGCTCAGATGGAGGGTGTGGGTCGAGTCTTCTTGGGTGGTCAGACTGAGACAGTGCTGGCAGCGGTGAAGCGGGCAGGACTGGACGTGTTCATCTCCAGATCAGACTGCACAGCTTCAGCTCCATTCACACACAAACACAACATTCTCCACCAGCTTCCTGAGATGATAACTACCACTTAGGAATTTAAACACGACATAAGATACCGCAGGAGATAGAAAACAATGTTTTTCTTGCTCTCATGCATGCCATTTTAATTAATTTATACAAGAGTTTGTGTCATTTCTGTAAAAGTTCAACAGATGTCGCTGGTTGCCTGTTTAAAATAACACAAACGACATGATAATTATTATTATTTTAAATAACTTCTTATTCTTACACGATGATCTGGTGATATGTAATTACTCAGAGCATGTGAAACACCAGGATTGAATTTAAGATTATGAACACACTAAACCAGTGATTAAACCTCGTTTATACTGTTGCACAAATGCACGAGCTTTGAACTATAACCACCAGATGGCGCTTCAGTAGCGCGGATGAATCAAAACCGCGCTCGATCGATCGATCGATTGATTGATTGATTGATAGCAGATCGATATCAAAGCTCAGGTCTACAGCTGTACTTATCTAAATAAAAATAGATATCAAAACCCATCGTTCATCAAAAAAGGCTGAATTTGTAAAAAAGAAAAAGGTATGCAGTTTAAAATAATTTTTATTTATAAAATATATATTTACTTAATAAAATATCTTATATTTTTATCTGTATGACTACATATAAAAAAGTAATTAAAATAAGATTTTGTTATACACGAAAATGTAACTTCAAACATTGCACAAATTATATTGATATTCAGATGTATATTATAATGTGTATTATATTGAAATTATATATTATATTAATGTTGTATTCTTAATATTTGTTTTATGCTTGTGAAGCACTTTGAGTTTCATCCCGTGTATGAAAAAAGATATACAAATACGTTATTATTATTATTATTGTTATAAAAAATTCATGTTACAGAATATAAATATGCAAACGGTGTATTATTTATTCACTGTAGAAAAAGCAAACAAAAAACTTCCATCTATTTCAGCTTAGAAAATTAAGTTTAGTTGCTGCCTTAACTTTTTAATTATTGGCTGTGCAAGTATATAACTTAAATTATATAAAACTATTTTTGTATATATATTAAATTAACCTGAATAAATAAATAAAATAAAATAAATATGTTGATGATAATGTTTAGATATCCTAAATGAGAATGGTACTATACAATAAATAAATTATATATATATATATATATATATATATATATATATACATATACATTTACATTTACATTTAGTCATTTAGCAGACGCTTTTATCCAATATATATATAATAAAACTGTGTGTTGCCATTCTGTTGTTAAGACGTTTCCATGGCATAAATATTCAAGAATCATTTACTCATTAAATAACTCGCTAATCATATAAAACATTCAATTAATGCCACAGAAGAATTGGCTATGAAATATAATAATAACTAATTATTATTATTATTATTATTATTTGCATTTTTTGTGTTGGTGTTGCAATTTTAGCATTTCTTTTAATTTATGTATATATTTTTATTTTATTTTATTTATTTATTTTTCGCAATTTTTGCATTCTCGTTAGAAACGCAATAGCGTAGTTAGGGCGTTGCTAACGGCCCAGTCCTCTAGATATGTCTCTGTCTTCTGGGTCAGCAGGTGAAAATGATTCGTCTAATCAGTTAATAGAGCAGCAGCATGATTTGAGGAATCACTGATTTGATCAAATCAAAAGCAACACTATTGTAACCAGCTACCCTAGTAACGCGCGTTACGATGGCGTGCGCGTGACCTCACTGTTCCCCACAGCTGTGTGTGTGTGTGTGTGTGTGTGTGTGTGTGTGTGTGTGTGTGTGTGTGTGTGTGAGAGAGTGAGAGTGTGTGACCAGAACACTTGACAGAGAGAGAGAGAGCAATATATGTATGTGTGTGTGCAGAGCAGACGCGCTCCGTCGCGCTCATGTCTCGAGCCGTTCTCCGTACATTACTATGACCATATGCGTGCCAAGTTGACTCGCGTCGCCTGCGCGTCGACGACAGCGTTGCGTACCAGAGGAAAACATGGACGAGTCGTCTTTGCTGGATCTGCTGGAGTGTTCTGTGTGTCTGGAGCGGCTGGACACCAGCGCCAAAGTGCTGCCCTGTCAGCACACCTTCTGCCGCCGCTGCCTGGAGAACATCGTGAGCTCCAGACACGAGCTGCGCTGCCCGGAGTGCCGCATCCTGGTGGACTGCGCGGTCGACGATCTGCCTGCGAACATCCTGCTGGTGCGTCTCCTGGACGGGATTAAACAGCGCCCGCGGAACGGAGGAGGGAGAGCGGCGCTGGCGGGGTGCGCGGCCGGTGTGTCGGCTTCGCCCGCGGGGACAGCGGTGCGGGATCTGCCCGTCACCACGCGGAGCTCCCCGGTCAAGGTTTGTGCGCTTCTTCTGCTTTTGTTCGATTGCGTTTGGCATCGCTTCCAGAAGCTTCAGATCTTGGACCGACTGAGTGACTTGCATGTGCAGTGACCGCATTACAGAAAAACAGAGACTGAGTTTACATCTGTGACCCTGGAGCACAAAACCATCATTAGGGTCTTTTTTTTAAAAGTGAGAAAAAACACAGCATCTGTGTTCTGAATAAATTAGCTCTCCATTGATGTGTGGTTTGTTAGGAGGACAATATTTGTCTGAGATACAACTATTTGAAAAAATCTGAAATCTGAGGGAGCAAAAAAAATCTAAATATTGAGAAAAATCATCTTTAAAGTTGTTCAAATGAAGTTCTTAGCAATGTATATTACTAATCAAAAATTAAGTTTTGATATATTTACAGTAGAAAATTTACCAAAATATCTTCATAGAACATGATCTTACTTAATATCCTAATGATTTTTGTCATAAAAGAGAAATGTATAATTGTGACCCATACAATGTATTGTTGTCTATTGCTACAAATATAGCTGTGCTACTGATGACTGCTTCTGTGCTGCAGGGACACAGATTTAAAGCTTCTTGAAGGTGGTTTGCTCCTTAAGAAATGCACAGTCTGAGAGAGGAGCGTTTTGAGCTGCACTGCACTGGTGCTCTCCATGTTTGGGTTGAGTTTGGTGACGTCACTGCAGTTTATTTCTCACATCTGAGATCAGACAGAGATGCTCAAGACATTGCATGAAGCGGTGAGTGGCGTTTCAGTGTAAACATGAGCGTAATGGAGAAATATGAGCTGTTTGTGTGGCAGAGATGCAGGAGCTGCTCTGATGCATTGCTGTTGTTTTCTCTATTTGCATTTTTAAGGGTTTCAAATGTATTTTTAAAGGAATAGTTCACTATAAAATGCATATTTGCTGATTAACTCCCCCTCCGTTCATCCGAGATCAGGATGAGTGTGTGTCTTCATCAGGTTTGTAGAAATGTAGCACTGCATCAGTGTCTCATCAATGGATGCTCTGCAGTGAATGGGTGCCGTCAGAATGAGAGTCCAAACAGCTGATAAAAACATCACAATAATCCACAAGTAATCCACAGCACACCAGTCCATCAGTGAACATCTGGAGAAGACAAAAGATGAGACACATCCAGCATTAAGATGTTTTTAACTCAAATACATAGAGTTCATAATCCATAATAACACTTCCTCCAGTGAAAAAGTGCATCTGCTGTTGTCTCTCACATCAAAGTCCAGTCACATATTTGTTTAGAGCTGTTTAAACGCTGCTTGATCTGTGCAGATTTCTCTCCTGATTCACACCAGAACACTTTTTCACTGGAGGAAGTGTTATTATGGATTATAGACTCATATTTTAGTTTAAAAACGTCTTAATGCTGGATTTGTTTCAGCTAATCACAGTTGTGATTAGTGAAGGAAACACATAATCAAGTGTGCATCTGTTCTCCTTCAGTAGTGTTTAAGTAAAATGGATATGCCATATTGCATTTTTTTTGTCGTGATTTAATAATGTTCAAACTCTCCCTGCCATATATTGTATGGAGTAGCAATGCTGATATCTAACACCTGTGATTGGCTGTTTGCTATAGTGGCAGGATGTTTTTCTATGGCTAGATGTTTCTTAGAGTCGCTCTGCTATTGTTGTGCTGCTCTATTGTTGTGTTTGAAGCGGTCAAACATGCAGACGCCCCTCAGGACTCACTCGAGTGTGAAGTGATGTGCGATCACAGAGCGCTGACGCTGCATTAGACAGACTGATGCTTGGCTCGGGTCATATTGTCGGATAACACCGAGCCTGACGCTTCACATTCATACTCGCAGAACAGCGTGTGTTTGGCACAGATGCAGTCTGCTGATTGAGGAGGAAAATTTGCTGAATTAATTTAAACACATGTTCCACTGAGCTGAGAGCACAAGCACTTATTGCCAGCTGAAAGCACTGCTAAATTATCAGAAATCTGTAATTAACAGCTATGCATGAAGCGATGATTTTGTAGATCATTATAAAGGCAGGTTCAGATTCCACAAGCGTCGTGATCCATGTAATGTGCCATATAACAAGATGTGCAAAGTGTATTTGTGGTCATATAGTTTCTGGTCATCGGGAGCCACGCTGGCCATTATAAACCCGTATTGATCGTCCACTAGTTTGCAGTAAGAGAATAAAAGCTGTGGACACAGACACGCTGAAGTCTGATATCTGCTCTGACAGGATATGAAAGCCTTTCAGATGTCATGCTTGGAAATAAAGCATGAAATACAATATTTGCATATTCTTGGTTGCATCTGAAATTGTTTGTTTTTCTTGTGTTTTAATGCATTAAATGTGCAACAATGAATAGATAAATATTAGAATGTATTACGTCTATGCTTTGTGTTTTTTTAATGATTTATATGTGTATATTTGAATGTATTAATTTTATGATTTGTTATTTTTATTGTGATCACACTATGCATTATTAATGCAATATTCCAAATAATTACATAGAAAGGCAAGTAATAGACTGAATCAAACATGGACATTTTTGAAGGTGAAAGGCTGAAAAAAGTATGGTTTTTTTTTTTTGTTGTTGTTGTTTGTTTTTTTTTAAAAATACTACAATATAAATTAATTAATATAAAAATAATCTTTATTTACAGCTTTGAGAACAAATCTTGAAAACAGAACTATAACTTGAGAAAAGCAGAAATTTATTTTAAAATTTCTTATATGTAATAAGTGTGTGTGTGTGTGTTTTGTATTAATGTTGTGGGGTTTTTTTTATATAATAAATTATAATAAAAATTTTATGTAGCTTTAATTTAATTTCAATAGTTTCTAGTTTTAGTAATTTTAGTTTCTTTTATTTCTGTTGCCAAGGTAACACTTTTATTTCTTAATGTAAAATTAAAGTTAATTCTAATGTTTTAATTTTTATTTTTTTTATTTTAAAGTTTTTCTAATAAAAATATTTTTAATTTAAGTGTTTGTCATTTTGTGTGCTTTTATTATTATATTTTTAATGTTTCTATTTAACTTTAATTTGTCTAAGTTTTCAGAAATTGGTTTTCATTTTAGGATTCTCCTCTAATGTTTGTTGTGCAGTTTAATTTGTTTTTTTTTTTAGTATTTTGTTTTGTTTTTATTTTAGTATAATGTTTTTTTTGTTGTGATGTTATATTTTATCGATAATGTATATATATATAATCTATTGTTTATATTATATAACTATATGATATATATTTTCAGTAATATTAGATTTTATCGAATAAAGACTGAAATCATGTTTTGATGTGGTAGCAGACAGACAGTTGTTACTGCATGAAGCAGCAGGTCCTGAAATGATGTGAAACGCTGTTCTTGTAAACATGCATTAGGGTTTTCAGGAACCACAACCAGAGACTGTCATTTTAAAATGCAACTCAAGCTGACAGTAGAAACCCTCTCATTTTTTTTTTTTTCTGACTCGTGTTCCTGAATGGAACCGATCAAATCCCATAGGCTTCTATTGAAATTCTGCCTGTAATACTTCCTAGAGCTTTGCTTAGAGCATTTGTGGTTTTGTTTACAAAAATGTCTTAGATTGTAGGGTTGGGTTGAAAATATTGATTCTTATTCTGATGAACTGATGTCAATTCTTAAATCCCAAGAATCAGTCTCTGCTGTTTTCAGTTGATGTGTGAACAGAACTCAATCAAATAGCATCTGTAGCTCCTGCCATCTAATAATCACAGGAATCTATATCTTTGAATCTTTGAAAGTTTTAGTTTAATCACTAAAATCACTCACTCCATGTGTGTGTTTTTTTTTTTTTTTTTTTTTAGTTAGAAATTTTAGGACAAAATGTTCTTAAAGTAATGTTTATGGAACGTTCTTATAACTTTATTAATATCTGATAAATGTTCTCATAACGGGGAGAGAAAACATCTGATAACAACATTCTTTAAACATCCTTATGAAGTTATATGTATTTGAGGAACGTCTAAGAAACATTTTTGTAACCTTTAAATAACGTTCTAATAATGCCAAGAAACCTGGAAAACAATGTAATAATGAAACACGTAATGAAAACACGTTATGGCATCCACTGTTTAAATGTTTATATTTCAACAACAAAATTTAGCAGAAACAATTAAATCATTAAAAAGTTATTATAAAAATGTTTTTAGTAAGTGAAAATTAAGTTTTTATTAATGAATCACTTTATTATAGTAATATACTAGGAATGAATGATATTAGATTATGGCCGATATTTTTCAAATCATTTTGGCCGATAGTCGATGCCGATACCGAAATATATTTCCCTTTGTTTTGAAACAAAACCAAGTCTCTGCTGTGTGGAAATTATAAACAAAATATTTTTTCAATGTTTTGAACAAAAACTTATTTGTTAGGAGCAATAAACTTTATTAAAGTTTTTTTTTTTTTTTTTTTTTTTTTTTTTTTTATGAGAGTACATTGAAAGGCTTGAAAATAATTATAATAAAATCAGTCTTTGCTGTGTTTTTTTTTTTTTTTTCTCAGACGGATGCACTTGAAACCTTAACATTTTATTTGTGCATTTAACATCAAAATATGGTCTGAAGCAAAACAGCTGTAAAAATCTTCTAGATCTCCTAATATTTAATTTTTCATAATCCATTTGAAAGACATCCAATACGAAGAAATAAAGATCAGACCCTCTACTTTAAAAAAATAAAATAAATAAAAATCAGTTATTTTCTAATTTTTAATGTAGATATATAATATTAATAAATTTATTTTATTTTTTTAATTTCTGTGTGTGATTTGATGTTATTGTGTTTAATGAGTGTTTGGTCGTCTATCCGTGAGCTCATCTATATTCACTCTGCATAGTTTGTTTTTGATGAGCTGTCATTTGTCTTCTTTAGGATGAAGAAAAAAATGCAAGATGCTCAGACTTGTAGACGTCTTCGGTATGACACTTCTCTGATTTAATGGAAAACTGAGATCTATTAATTTATTAACAGAGTCTCAGCAGACGTCTCAGAGTAAATAACGGCATTCCTGAAGGAAACAGCTGTGATGGTGTGCTCTATTTCTGTGCTGCTCACAGACAGTAACACAACACTCACTTGTTTATTTGGGAAACACAAGAGCGGCTCTGACAGCGACGAGTGAAACGCCAGCTACAAATCACACACGAACAACTCTGCTCTAATAATTACTGCAAAACACTCCAACATACACCAGTGGAACATGCTTCATTTGATTCGAAATGCAAAACGAATCACTCGCGTTAGATGAACACATGTGACATCAGTCTATTTAATTTGGAAAACATGTATCTTATAAAATATTTTTATAAAAGTTATTTTATTATTAGGGGTGTCACGAGACGAGACACAAGACTGGGTTCATGAGAACGAGACGAGACACGAGACAAGTGATGAAATATAGGGGAAAATAGTCTTTTATTCAACTGAAATACAAAATGCAAAAAATGTAGGTGCATTTTGAAATCAAATTGTACTTTATGAAATTAAATATCTATTTTAATAAGTTTTATGCAGGTATAAACAACATGTAAACACTGCAAAAGGTTTTGCCACAAACTCAACTATCTGAATTCCACAAAATTATATGGTACACATAAAAATAAATAATAAACACAAACAATATCCATTTAAAGTAGCAGTCAGTCAAGTTTATTCAGTAAACTAATTTCCACTTTAATAATAAATTTCAACTCCTTTTTAATAGTATATACATTTTCACATCAATTTATTAAAATTGTAACAAAAATTACATGTTAAGGGCCCTATGAAATGTTTTATTTTTTTCTCATCATATTATTTTAAATTTTTTATCGTTACCAAATTATGTTTTAGCATGACTATTTGAATGCATAAAACAACTTCAATTAAAACATGGAAGAAATGTTGTGTGATTATTCCTTTAAAATAATGTTTGTTTCATTGTAGTAGTAGTAGTACTAGTAGTAGTAGTAGTAGTAGGCTGTGTACATTCTATTGTCGTTATTTCAAACAGGACTTTTATTTTGACGGGTTGCCGTGAATACCCTTACAGTTCTGTGTATGTGATATGACGCTAGTTTTACTCGAATCAAACGGTTAAATGCTCATTAAGTGGAGATGTTGTCATGTGTTTACGTCCTTATTAAGTGAGACGGCAGATATCTCGTCACACCCCTATTTATTATACAGTTGTTTACTCCGTCTTTAAATATATAAAATGATATGCAAATAGTGTGCAGTTATTTATTCAGACTTTAAATTTTTATAAATTTATGTTTATAGATAATTAAATTTAAATATTTTTTTTAATTGTTACATTGCCTTTCAATGTTCTATGTTATATAGAAATATTGCCTTTCAAAAATAAATGTGATAAGTGATATAAAATTAAAAAAAATTTAATAAAAATTATGTAGTAATTTTTTAGTAATTTTTAGAAACATTTTAAAGTGATGAATTAAAGTACAAAAATTGATACAGATTTGATTAAAAATAAAATAAAAGTACAAAAATACAACCAAAATTGCTACAGATTTCACTAAAGTGTATCGTTTCAAATTCATTCTATGAGAAAGCACAGCAGCGCATTCATGTTCCCACGTTTCGTTTCTTTTTAATAAAGCTAATTCAAAATATTCATAAAATCTATATTGTTTGTTTGTTTATTATTTGTTTGTTGTGGTTTTTGTTGTCTTTGTTTGTTTCCTTTGATCTTGCATTTTCAAGGAAATTCACTGTTAAAAACGACAGCTCATTTATTTTTCTAAAGGTTAACAAAGCAGGGTGTTTCAATAAGCAAGTTAATGAATATTCCTCACCTGATCTCAATATTGATCAAAATAATCGTGATTTTTGCCATAATCGAGCAGCCCTGATCTCCACCAGGACAAGTCTATGTTATTAGTTTTCTGAGTTTGTCTCTGAAATAACCAGCACTTTTTAGATTATCCACACATTTCATAATTGAGCCACAAAGTAAATAACCAGCACTTTTTAGATTATCCACACATTTCATAATTGAGCCACACAATCCTTATTGCTATTTGAAGCGCTTGTATGTATGTGGTATGATGCAGTATAAAACGGGTGTGTGTGTGTGTAATCTATATATATATAATATAATACTTTGTTAGGCTAACTGAAACTTGTCATTTGTACTTACTGTACATATTGTTGCTCTTTTGTTAGTTTTGATTGCTTCTATTGTCCTCATTTGTAAGTCACTTTGGATAAAAGCGTCTGCTAAATGACTGAATGTAATTAGCGCTCAGCGTTTGAGCGTCAGAGCATGTTTGTATTTGATGTGAGAGCTCTATCAGCCCTTTACAGCTGCGTGTTTGGACACACGACGCTCCTCCTCATTATTCCTGAGAGTCTGGCTTAATGTAATGCAGCGAAGGACACATCAAAGCCTCCTTTGTCTCCAGTGACGCGTGGGTCTGTGGACAGTAAAGGCCTCCTGTGCAGGATTCACGTCATTCCACTTAATGAGTGTTTGGCTTGATTACATTGCACCTGCAGCGGTGCTGTAAAACTGTATTAGTATATTTAGGGGCGAAGGTGTGTGAGCACCTACTGTATCCGTTGGCATTTTTCTTCTTCTTCCACTCTTGAGTCTATGGCAACCCATATAACCGCTTGTGGGAAAGTTGTGAAATTTGGCACACTGATAGAGGACAGTGAGAACACTCACCATAGCAAATTTGGAGTCTCTAACTCACAAACTGCTGTTCTAGCGCCACCACTTGTCCAAATTTTCACTCATTTTTAGGAAAAATAGCGCCACCACTTGTCCAATCGAATGAACTCCAAATGCTATCCCGAATTTTTTAATTACAAGTGAGTGTGTTTAATGTTTGTGATTGTAGTTTTTATGTTTGTAGTTTTTATGGTTGTGTTTTTAGTTTTAGTAAAAGTCATGGTTATGCTTCCAAACAACAGCAGTATACAAGTGCTATGACAAGTCTCAGTTAGTCCTAACACACAGAACACGTAGCTATGTTTTTTTTTTTTTTCCAAGAATAGAATAGAATAGAATAGAACAATAGAATTGTTTGTAAAACATACTTTTTCAAACTTGTCCTAGACGGTTGGTCTGATTTTCATCAAAATTTTCAGGACATGCTGACAAAAAGTTGTGGATTTTGTTTTCGCATACCACAGTGAGGCATGATGCCAAAATGACACTTGTGTGCCATTGTCATTGTTTTGGTATACAAAATAGTTTTCGCATGTATTTGATAACAGCGCCACCTATTAGTCAAATATGATAAGCCAATAAATCATATAACTAGAGGCTGTATTTATGATTTGTCTGACGTTTTGACTAAATTCATCCTAAAATGTCTTCAATTACTCATTTCTGCAGTTGGTCTGATGCTTGCTTCTGTAGTGCTTGGCCCCGTAATCGCTGCTTGCAGCTATATTATATTATGTTATTTAATTGTGTATTGTTATATTTATTTATGTTTAACATTGATAGCATTTATTTATATAATTATTTTAATGTGGAGTGTACTTGTTATATTATATAGTATATATATTTTCATATATATATATATATATATATCTATAATATCTATATTACCTTAAATATGTATATATTATATATCTGTTCATTATTATTATATCATATCATCATATATCATCATAATCAATTTTATTATTTAGATTATTATTTATTTTAATGTGTACCATTGTTTATTTAACGTTATTTATTATTTTATTATTAATATTAATTTATTAAAGTTTTATTAATAATAATAATATTGAATAAACAATGCTACACATTAAAATAAATAATAATACTGGTAATAATATTTAAATAATACCTATTAAATAAATAATGCTATTAAATAATGCTATAATTTTTATATATTTATATTTATTTATTGTGTTCTGTGTGTGATTGATGTTATTGTGTTACTGTTTAATGAGTGTTTGGTTCGTCTATCCGTGAGCTCATCTATATTCACTCTGCATTGTTTGTTTTTGATGAGCGTTTGATGAGCTGTCATTTGTCTTCTTTGGGATGAAGAAAAAAAAACCAAGATGCTCAGACTTATAGATGTCTTCAGTATGACACTTCTCTGATTTAAAGGAAAACTGAGATCTATTAATTTATTAACTACAGATAAGCAGGATTATATACAGCCATTATGTCAGTCAGTTATTATTGCAGAATAAACTCTTGACAGGCTGATCAAACCTTGACACAAAGCAGCTAACTGGACATCATCCTGCATATTACACGGATACTTATCTAATAATTAAATAAATGGATGTGGAATATTAATTTGAGTTGGCAGGTTCTGAGCTCCATGCAATAGCCCCTTAAATATGCTGCTATTAAACTATATTAACTGTACTGAACTATATTAAACAGTAACATCAGAGGTGATCCTGTGACACATAATAATGTTAATAATATGTATTTAAAATATTATACGATTTCTTAATGTTTTTCTCAATGTTATGTACCGTTGTTTGTTTATTATATATAACGTGGATGTATATTTTTATTTTAATGTAAAGTATTATTATATTTAGTTAAACATAGTATTATTTTTAACGTTTTTTTCAATATTAATATATAACCATCATTATTATAATAGTAGGTTTTATAGTAGTAATTATATATTAATTGACCAGAAGGTTCTACAGTAGACCGTATTATTATTATTATTATTATTATTATTATTATATTATTATTTATATTTAATTATATTTTTTTATTTAATATTATTTTTAAATTTTTTATATATTATTTATATTTAATATTATTTTTTTATTTATTTATAAATTATTTGTTTATATAAATACAGTTTGTATGTTTTGTTTAAAAAAAAGTGTAAAGTGGGACAGTGATGTTCAGTGATTGTTTGTGGGTTGGTTAAAGGGTTAATGGTTGAGTGAGTGCTTCCTCTAGAAATGTCTGAAATCTGTATTATTGCAGTGATTAACATGCGTTTGTAGCGCTGGTTTCGAGTCCTAATCAGTTGTTAAACTGAGAGAAGCGATTAGAGTCAGATTGAGGAGAAATAAACGGAGAGGACGAGTGATTCGTTCAGGTGACAGACTCTACACTGTTGAATGAAAGGAATGTTGCTGCAGCTCTGCTAATCGGCTCGCTGCTCGTTCCTCTTCCTGTCTTAATGGGAAGTAACCATGCCAACATGACAGGAAGTGCTGGGAATCTCCCCGAGGATGAAGCCTCATTAGTGTTTAGTTTGACTCGCGCTGGAGAAATACAAACGACTGTTTTCATCTAAACCTATGACTGAAACACTGTTTATTCTGAGCATCGTGTGCATTCACTGTATCTACTCTTAGTAAGAGGTTTGCATCAGGTACAGGTCGTGTGCATTCACTGTATCTACTCTTAGTAAGAGGTTTGCATCAGGTACAGGTTCACTGAGCTTCATATCAACATGCATCATCTGTGTGGAGCTGCGCAGTCAGAAGTAAGGTGTTTGTTTAATGTGCTTGTTATCTGAGTTTATTATCTGTGTGGATCTTCTGTGTTGAGTTTTAGAAGTGTATCTTGTAAGGGTTCACTGAGATTAATAAGTCTCAGCATCTTAATGGGATGCTTGCAGTGAATGGGTGCCAGATGTCAGAATGAGAGTCCCAAACATTGCTGGATAATTTATCAATCATTCAACAACATTCAGCCTATTTTTATCAGCTGTTTGGACTCTCATTCTGACGGCACCCATTCAGCCTATTGTCATATTTGGGTGAACTGTTCCTTTAAGAAAAAGTGCTGTTCATGGTTTGGTATTAAAAGTGTTTTTTTTGTGAGCTATATATTTTTTATCACACCACGAGTAGTAATTGATGATATGGTGGTCAACGAGGTTATTGATGGTTGAGCATTGATCAGCGTTCCCAGAGGAGGAGAAATGTGAGGTCAGGAGGAGACGGTGGTCACAGCCGAGGGGTCAAAGGTCAACCCCGCCCCCACAAACACTATTGTGATTATGGAAATGAGCAGAGAACAAAACTTCTAACCAGATGCAAAACAGATAAACGGGATCATTTATCACCACAGAGAGCAAACAAAGACTGCGGAAGCAGCATCATTTACCCTCCGCTGCATGCATTTATAATGTTACAAACGATTTCTATTTCAAATAAATGCTGTTCTTCTGAGCTTTCTGTTCATCTGTGAATCCTGAAAAATAAAATGCATCACAGTTTTCAGGGGTGCTGTGCTGCAGCACAACTGTGTTCAACATTGATAATAATCAGAAATGTTTCTTGAGCAGCAAATCATCATATTAGAATGATTTCTGAAGATCATGTGACACTGAAGACTGGGAGTAATGATGCTGAAAATACAGCTGCACATCACAGAAATAAATTACAGTTTAACAGAGATTCACACAGAAAGCAGCAGTTTGAAATGAGTGTTTTTGTTTTAGTGTCAGATGGGCGTCTCTCATGACTTCAGCTGGAACACTGTCAGCTCTTGTGTGTTTTGGATCGAGGCAGGCGAGGGTTTGCTGTTAACCTCAGCTGAAGGAAAGTGACTGGAACATTCTGTGTGTGTGTGTGTGTGTGTGAGTGTGATTCTTTGGTGCGAGAGCTCTGGTTTTCCGGCCAGCTCCGCTCTTGGAATCGTTCAGATGTTTTCTCTGAGAAGAGAGCAGGAATTCGGCCGGTCTGCGGAAAAGATGAGGAGACCGCAGGACGCTAATGGTTTGAGCTGCAGGTTTTAATCAGGTGGATGTGAGGTCAGCCAGAGGAACCGCTCGCACTGTTACATAAGAGCTGTGTGTGTGTGTGTGTGTGTGTGAGAAACGATGATGGTTAGAAATGTGCAGGGAACAGGTTGATGTGGAAAGAATGTCTCGCAGGAGATCTGATCCGCATTATTCATCACAATTTAGAAGCAAATATACTGTATGCATATATGTATGTCTCGCAGAAGATCTGATGATACATTTTTAAATATGTTTTGTTATATATTGTTTATGTAATATGTTGTGTTTGTTATATATGTTATATATATTATATATAAATGTATGTATGGTGTTATTATTTAAATAGGGTGTTTACATATTAAAATATATAGTTTGAAGAAAGCCTTAAAATGATGTTTGACATTTTAAAAATATTTTTTTATATTACATTTTTATTTTATGTCATATTTAATAATAATTAAAGGGTTTACATCTTATTTTTTTTCCTGATTTTTTTTTTTGTATTGAATCCATTTGGAGTCAGCCTGGTCTTCACTATAACTGAGTTAACCAGCTGTTTCTGCCTGATCTGACCCATTGAAATTACTTTTGCAGCTGTAACCCAGTGTAGTCATTTTGTTCCAGTGTTGTTTCAATATCATATACAATTATAGTTTTATTAATTTTTTTTTAGATTAAATATTACATTTCTTCAGAGTGTGTTTATGGAGAGATGAATGGAGACACACTGAACCTTTGTTACTGAAGACTAAAGTGTCTCAGATTGAGTGTAGGTGGAGATATTTCCCCATCACTGATGTGGGGTAAGCCATTCAGTTTTTTAATCTTATTAATTACATGATTACTGATGAATTAATCTAATTTATTGCAAAATAATCACACAACAATTTTGACTGAAAAATCCTCCAAAAGATCATTTAAAGTCACTATCATGTTAGATAAGAAAATCATTACAAGAAAGTAGCTTTAAATATAAAATATCATAATAAATGTGTTTGAATGATTTACAAAATTAATAATGAAAACGAATATTATCTACCGCCACTAGGTGGCAGCAATTCACTGTTTTAATGAATGAGTCATTGAATCATTCATTCAACCGATTCATTCAAACAGCTGATTCTTTATGTGAATGAGTCACTGAATTACTGACTCAACAGTTCTGCTGTGGCTTTGATTGAACTATTTTCATTTCTGAAATTGAACAAAATAGACAACTAAAACACAGTATGAACTTTTTGTTTACTGAACTTTTGAATAAAGCAATATCAATAATTACAACTGTGCATATATTTTGGTTTAACTTTTTTTATTTTTGAATAAACTATATCATATGATATAAATATAAGAGGGTGATTTATGTTTTGCACTCATATTTTGAGTTTTAGGCTCATTTAACTGCATTAGACTCTATCACAGTCAGTCGTCCTGCATTATGATCATCAATGCTTTGGACGGGGCACTGTGTTAAATGCATGAATACATTTTTCCATAATGAATCGTAACAAATGAATGCATTAAATCAACAGCCCTAATTATTATTAAAGCTGTTATGTCATTAGAAGTCTTGTTGTGATGCTGATCTGCTTCCCGTCACATTATTCTCTGCTGAACCTTCATACGGCTGCAGTGTTTGGCTAAAAGTGTCTGCATGTGATCTAAATCAGTGCATGTAAATGTAATGCAGATGCTGAGAAATATAGCAGGCGTGATGCTGACGGATCTGGGCCCAAACCCAAACGTCTGGGTCGATAGATCTATAGTGTAGGGATCGCAACGGCAAGGTCATGTGTTCAGTTCCAAGCACAAACACTGATCAGATATGCATTTCCAATGCCTCTGAACCTGCTCTCGCTAATGTGAACGTGCTGTAATGATAGTTCTGCAACCGTTATGACATTTTCAATCATTCTAATATGATGATTTGCTGCTAAAGAAACGTGAACGTGCTGTAATGATAGTTGTTTTCACAAAATTGACCCTCATGACTGGTTTAGTGCTCCAGGGTCACATACGTGTTTGTTTTCAGTTTGTGTGTGTGTGTGTGTGTGTGTGCAGCTCAGAAACAGAAGTCTGAGTTGATTTGCCGGCTCAATAAAGAGTTGTTTGTGTTTTTGTTTGTATAAAGGGATGTTTGTTTTTGTGTTTGAAGAGGACGCTTCAAATGACAAGGATTGTCTTTCTGCACTTTTAATGAGTTTAACCTGCAGAAATGAGGGGTTTTGTCCACTCTGTGTTTATGTGTGTAATATGTTGTGGGTGTTTTTGTTTTTAGTGTTTGTAATTTAGGGGTTTTGTAGGATCTGTGTTTTGGTTGGAGTATGTGATGTAGGTGGTTGTCAGGAGCACCGATGTGATGAGAGGAGAGTATGTAGACTAGATCAGCAGAAAAACCTGAGCATATTGAAATTTTATATCTGCTTGTGTTATATTTTTATTTTTTTAGTATGATA
Organism: Cyprinus carpio; assembly: GCF_018340385.1. NCBI lineage: Eukaryota > Metazoa > Chordata > Actinopteri > Cypriniformes > Cyprinidae > Cyprinus > Cyprinus carpio. The sequence continues at coordinate 91,388 of NW_024879272.1, read as the reverse complement.
TGAGAGAAAAGGTAGTGTTACTGAATGAGCTTTTTGGTATCAGCTCTACACTGTGCTGTGTCTGTAAACATTCTGTGTAGCAAAACTCTATAGAAAAGGTAGTGTTACTGAATGAGCTTTTTGGTATCATAATTAGAATAAAAGATTTAACAATAGTTGTATTTCAAGACAAAATATTGTCAACCTAGCAAAAATGCAACAATGGAGGAGATTATTAATTCAGCTTTTAGATGATTTTAGTTTCACAAACATTAATTATGAATAGCAAAAAAATATTGAATGAATAAAAATTGTTTAGTTTGTGGTTATTTTTTTTGATTTTAATTATTTTTTTTTTGATAATTATTTTTAATTGTATTATATATTAATTTATAAAAATATTTACATTATTATCTATAAAATTCTTTTTATTTAGAAATGTTTTGATAGAACAAAGACAATGTATCATTGAAATTAATGGAATTATTAATATGATAAGTTGTTTAAATCTGTGTTTTCTGTAAAAATTTACGAGCATGATTCAGTGTTTGGCATTATAGCAAAAAAAAATCTATTATATAAAAATTTTAGTATTTTATTCATCATGTCATTTAAACACTGATTACAAAAATAAATCCGCTAAAATATTAGTTGTGTTTGTGTAATGCTCTGCATTGCAAAATACAATATTTTATAATCATTGTATGTATTATTTTAATTATGAAATGTCATTTAGAAATATATATAAAAAGGGCAGTCTTTTGATATTTCTGTAAAGGTCTGTATAGCAAAACTATATAAATAATTTTAATTATTAAAGTGTATATTAAAATCAGAATGTTCATTTAGAAATGTAAAAACAAAATATTTAGAATTGTTATGCATATTTGCTGTAAACATGCTGTATAGCAAAAAACATTTTACAATTACTATTTTTTAATTTTTACGTTATTTATAATTTTAATGCTAGAGAGTTTTTAAAATGCTTATTTAAAATGTTATAAAAATGATCTTAAAACTTGTTTTACATTAGAGCGTAGTTCAGTTGATATTTGCATATAACTATAAAGTGTTATTTAGTTGGTTTTAAGGGAAATGGTTTGGAGGAGCGAACGGATAGGAAGTGAGTTTTTTACAGAGGCACAACATGCAAGCAGGCGAAATGAAATATCTTTTGTTATTTAATTTAAATGTTTTGTATAGAAAATCTATTATTTATTTTTGTTATTAAATTTTTTTTAATGTATTTGATTTAAAATCTATTATTTTATTTTGTAATTTTTTTATTCATGAAATCCATATTATTAATTCGATCCAGCCTGCATAGCAAAATACATATTTTATTAATTCATTATTTTGAATTATTTTAATTATGAATGTAATTTAAAATATATAAAAAAGCAATTGTTTTGATATTTTCTGTAAAGGGTCTGTATAGCAAAAATATATAAATCATTTTAATTATTTCTAATTGTAATTATTGAAATTCAGAATGTCATTAGAAATGTAAAAACAAATATATTTATATATTGTTCTGCTATTTTCTGTAAATATGCTGTATAGCAAAACACATTTTACAATTACTATTTTAAATTTTTATTAATTTATAATTTTAAGTTTTTAAAATGCTTTATTTAAAATGTATAAAAAATGAATAAAAAAACTTGTTTACATTAGAGCTGTTCAGTGAGTTTGTGTAACTTCAGTGTATTTAGTGTGTTTGTAAGGGAACGAGGGAAGTGAGTTTTACAGAGGCACACATGCAGCAGGTGCAGGAGAGTGATGTCATCACGCAGCTGTGTGTGTGTGTGTGTGTGTGTGTGTGTGTGTGTGTGTGTTTGTTTTTGTGTGTGTGATAGCTGTGGACTCTGTGTGGGAAAATCGCTCGTCTGCGGACGATTCCAGCTGAAATCTGATCTGTTCAAATGTCATTCCTGAAGCGTGTAAATATGAATGTATGTATTATTCATTACAGCGCTTGTGCGGGCTTCACATTCAGCTCAGGGTTTGTTCGGAAACTCCTAATGATTACATTTCTCCATTTAATTCAGCCTGCTTAATAATACAGATCGTTTCAAAGCAGCTTCACAGCAGGGCTAATGATTATAGTTAACTAAAACTGAAACTTGAAATATAAAGTAAATAGAAAAAAAATTTCTAAAACTTTAATTAAAAATTTAATTAAGATTAAAAAAGAAAATATTAAAATAAAAAGAATTATTCAAAATTAAATAATATAGTTAAGATTAAAAAAGAAAATATTAAAATAAAAAGAATTATTCAAAATTAAATATAGTTCTTGTTCTTGTTGTGAACGTTAATATACAGTTATATTGTTTATAATTATCTATAAATGGATGTAGAACATTAATAAAGTTATTGCAATAGTCTACATTCTGGTGTGAACAGAACTGTAAGCGCTTTAATACTCGTTTCTAATCTATCGAGAAAATATAGCGATTGTCCGCACCACAACTGTATAAGAGTAATGACACTACCATTATCATTGGCATCATCTTTGAAATAATACTCGTTTTTTAGAAATAACGACGCTGATCATTGGGAATGATAAAAAGCATGACAGAGTTGAAATAACTTTTAGAAATCTGATGAATGATAAAAACATTGACAGCAAGAAATCCAATCATGTGTTGGTGTGAACGCCGGTATAGTTATCGCTAGTTATCATTCTTGATGTAAATGGGCCTAGTAGTTGTTGTTGTAGTGACTAGTTGTTGTATACTAGTTTACCGTTGCTAAGGAACCTGCTGCATTAGTATAGAATGTGTGCATGTGTCTGTGTTTTGCAGTCGTGTTGGCTGGTGCTGATGGTGAAAACACACTGATCCGCTGCTGTAATAACTGCAGTTGCCAGGCAACAGTGGTGATGCTCTCTCCAGCTTCATCTTCTCCAGATCTCGTCTTCAGTGTTGGCACGCGTCGAACAGTCTGAGCATCAACAAACGCTGCACTGTAATCCAGCTGATGTGCAGTAGATGCATCTGCTCTGCTCTGCTCTGATTGGCTGGTTTTCTGCTTGGTTGAGGAGTACGGAGTGTTTCTGGCGTATCGGGATGATGTGTTGTGCTTTTGAGGATGGACTGGATCTAGATTAGTTACTGGATCTCATGTTTTTCATGCTAGTGGCATCAGATGAGTTTGTTTTGAGTATCAGCTAGAGATTTGATTTGTGTCTGCACTCATTTCTTCACAAAATCTTTATTCGTTTTCTCTTTCTTTTTTCATGGCTTCTGTGCAGCCTTGTTTTTGTATAACAGTGCTTGCTTTTATTTATTTTATGACCACATCAAACTGCAGACGTTTCAGACGATCTCTCCACTTCACTTCAGCAGAAATGATACTGTGCTTGCAGCACATGCTCTTTGGTTGCACAGATGTAGCCTGTATCATTTCATATCAAAGTGCTAAGTGCATGCAGTGTCGTGGTCAGTTAAGTCATGAAGTTACCAAAAAAGCAATTAAAGCTGCCTTAAACTGTGCATGCATGCAATATGTTATATATGAGTGCATGTCTCTGAGATGGTTTTCAGAACTGTCCTGGAGCAGCCCAGCACTGTCTCTCTCATCTGACACACACCAGATTCAGCTCGTCAGTTCATTAATAGAGACTTTAACCTGAAGTGCAGTAAAAGGCGTCTGCTGAGATCAATAACAGGCAGAAGCTTGTCCTTTAGAAACTGCATCTGTCAGTCCATGAAGACTCGAGGGATGGGAGAGGCGGCGCTCGATTAACATCTGATCCTTTCATAAACACCTTTTATTAAACTGACTGTTTGTGTTTGGATGAGTTCAGTGCTAGTGTGTTCTGACTGCATTAGTCCTGCAGATGGTCAGGCGGTGATTAAAAAACCTCAACATCTAGAAATTTTCCTTTCCATACTGACCACTGGAGTCTGAGTACGAATGATGCTTCTAGACGTGATCACAATGTGCTAGTCTCTGACTCAGCGGTCGCACTAGAACGGTGATACATTGTCGGATACACTGGAGTCAGCTCCTGGTTTTTATGCGTGTGTACTGTGTCTTGTGTGTGTTTTGTGTGTTTTCTTCTGAGTCTTTTCTTCGTTTTCTGAGGTGTCTCTGGAGTCTCTGCCGTCAGACCATCTGGACGGCGACCAACAGAGACCCAGAGACACCAAACTGACGAGCACTACTATGTGTGCGTGTGTGTGTTGTGTGTGTTTGGAGCAAATGGTAAACTGTGTCCTGGGATGTTGGTGTGTCTTGCGCGAGTCTGTTCCTGTGTCCATTGACATTCCGAATGGTGTGTGTGTGTTGTGTGTGTTTTTTTTTTTTGTTAATAATCTGTTAAAGTATTATTATGTAACAATAGGAATGCTGCAGCTTATGGCTTGTGTGTAGCGCCTTCCTTCAATTGTGTTGATGTAATTTGTATCAGAGAGGTCCCACAGTGTTTTGGACGTATTGACATTGTGTACTGATCCCGTGTGTGTTTTTGATGCGCAATTCGTGTTGTGTGAGTTGAGCAACCTTGTGTTGGAACGCAGTCTGAAATGCGAAGTGTGTTTTGGTGTGTGCTGTGTGTTTTGGTCTGAGTGTGTGTGTGTGTGTGTGTTTTGAGTGAGGTGTGTGAAGTCATGTGGGTGAAGAAATGCAGTGTGACCGTGAGTGTTAGTCCGGCGTTTTGAGCGAGTGTGGTGTTCAATGTGTGGTGTGTGTGTGTTGGGAGTCTGAGCGTGTGTGTTGTGTGTGTGTTTTGAACGGTGTGTGTGACGTGCTCTGTTTCGAGCGTGTGTTTTTGTGTGTGGGGGTGTGTTTGAAGCGCGTGTTGGGTGTGTGTGTGTGGTGGTGTGTGTGTGTTTTGTGTGTGGTGTGTGTGTGTGTGGTGGTGTTTTAAAGAGCGGTGGGTGTGTGTGGTGTGTTTTGACTCGGTCTGTGTGTGTGTGTGTGTGTTTGAGAGGAGTGTGTGTGTGTGTGTGGGTTTGCGCGAGTGTGTGTGACCACCAAACCTGTGTGACACTGTGTGTGTGTGTGTGTGTGTGTGTGTGTGTTTTGAGCGTGTGAAATGACTCATTAATGTCTGTTTATTTCTCCTGAGTTGTTTGTTGGTCCACGTATCTTCTGATGTGAGTTAGGTTAGTTCATAACACACTGTAATCCTCCAGTGTTTCAGCTCTTTTACATATTCATCATCTCTTCATTCAGCAAACATTTCTACACTTTCCACTTCACACAAAACCTCATATCAGTATAAATTCAGAATTGAATTCCAAACCTCACGTACAATGATTATTCCTGAAATCACACATACATTGTTCAAACATTTGAGGTCGATTTTTGAAAGAAGTCTCTTCTGCTCATCAGGGCTACATTTTATTTACAGTAAAAATTGTGAAATATTATTACTTTTCAAACAGCTGTTTTCTGTGTGAATCTCTGTTAAACTGTAATTTATTTCTGTGATGTGCAGCTGTATTTTCAGCATCATTACTCCAGTCTTCAGTGTCACATGATCTTCAGAAATCATTCTAATATGATGATTTGCTGCTCAACAAACATTTCTGATTATTATCAATGTTGAACACAGTTGTGCTGATCAATATGTTTGTGGAAACCGTGATGCATTTTATATTTCATATAATTTTCATGACTAGATTCTGTGTTTTCTGCATCGCTGCAATCATAGCAGGATCACTATCATTCTCTGTGCACGTGTCTCTATCAGGTCCTTGTTGTTCTCTCTGTGCACGTGTCTCTATCAGGTCCTTGTCGTGTGTTATCAGAGCTCGGCTGATCAGCTGGCGACAGGAACATGAAGTCTGTGTTTCTCATTCAGCTCCAGCACTGATGCAGTCAAACAAGCAGTAATTAACCTCTGCAGGAGTGAGAGTTTATGAATACTAATGCTCATCTGAGCAGAAGTCCAGCGGCTCTTCATGCTCGTTGTATTTCCTCAGCAGTGTGGTTGCTCTGGTTAGTTGAGGATAAACAGAGTTTCTGAACTGAAGGTCTTTCAAGCAAATGATTCATGAGTGCTCAACATTCAGCATATGATATATCATGTCCTGTATTTATTTCTTCTAATTGTTTTTTTTTTATGTATACACAGTCTTCTTTGATGCACACAATTAATTATTAACAATTAACTCAAACTATGATTTCAGAGTCAATTGGCAAAGTTGCATTACAGTGTGTGTTTTCTAGATTTTTTTTTGAGTTTCAAGTAGATTTTTGATTTAAGTAGATTTAAATAAAAGGTGTTTTGTTCTGTTTTTTGTTGTTACAATAATAGCACCCTTTTTATGTTTTTTTTTGTTAAGTTTTTAGCACCCTATGTGTGTGTGTGTATATATACATGTGCATATATATATATGTATATATATTATATATATGTATACAGCTGTATATGTGTGTGTGTGTGTGTGTGTGTGTGTGTGTATATATATATATGTGTGTATGTATGTATATATGTGTATATATATATAGTATATAGATATATTACAATGTGATTTTATATCCATAGATAGCACATTATATGACAGTAAAATGTCCTCTTTCAAGGTTTTAAAGTGATAAGCTTTTGGAGTATAAAATGTCAAAATTTGGTTGAAAAAAAAGTTACATTGTCATTTATTGTAACACAATATTTATGTAGAAATTCAAAAAACATGCTTATTTGGATGTGTACATATTAAAATATATAACAATAAGGGAGAATATTAAATTTGATTGTGTTTTAAATGAGTAAAAAATTCTTACTGACAAAAAGTGGCAAATTTTTTAAATTTAAAATGAAAACTAATTAGTATTTGGGGTGAAAGTAATTAGTTTTTTTAATATGTCAAAAAATTATTTATTTTTTGTTGTAAATATGGCTGAAAAGACTGTTACACTGAATGAAATTTTAGTGTCTCTTCTGTAGAAAAAACAATTTTTTTTGGGGGGGGGGGGACAACAATTTAAATCAGTATTACATATAGTATCTTTGACCTATTAATAAAGGTACATGCAAATTATGTAATATTTACATTGGCTGGTGAAAAATATTATTTTAATAATACAGTAATTTGAGGTTTGATGCATATATAAAGTATAAAACAGATCATCAGAGGCATTTGATGCAGAAAATATCTGCTTTCATACGTCAGCGTTCTCATCACATTAGTCACAGACGCTCATGTCGAGCAGCGGGAGTCTATTACAGCGGTGACTTTCTTCAGATCCGTCTCACTCTGCTCAAATCCCACCGGCGTAATCATCTGACCTCATTCATGTCCTCAAAATCAACCGCCTTATTAATCACACAGTGAAGCATTTGCGTATCGCACCGTGAGCGTCTGTGTGAGAGAGAAAATATGATCATTTATGAGCAGAAAAAAGTTCAGATCCTCTGAGAGTGAATGATATGATCCGTACACGGACGTCATGGAAATCAGCTGATTTCAGGATTTTACTGGGTTCACAGCCCTTGAAATCAGTAATTAGTCTACACAGCTGCTGTGTTTATCCGTTGGTTTGGTCAGCAGTAATTCAGATGATTTTAGAGCAGACGCTCATGTCTGAACACGCACTCTGCTTTACCTGCTTTAGCTTTGAGAGTGTTGTTTCCTCCGTCTGAGTCCTGGACAAGACGCCACACGTCTGAGGAGCCTTACATGATCAAAGCAGAACTGTTTACAGTCTGACTGTGTATCAGCAGATGCTGCAGGAGATTCAGGGGTTAATTACAGTCAGTGCTGGGAAGTGTAATCATTACAGATTACAACTTATCCTATTTAAAACATAATAAGCAGTGTAACTATTTCAGTTACTTTATTAAAGTAATGTAACTGATTACATTTGACTAATCCTCTCAATGTCTAATGTTTTCAACTATTAATCATTTTTAAACATGTAAACCAGACAGGGTTAACCTTAAAGTAGTATTTAACACCGATTACTGTCACTTTCGAAATCCTTCATCACTTGAATTAAGATTATAACAATTTAATTTTAAAGCACAGCCACCTAGATTAGAACAGTTAATCTTAAAAAAAAAAAAAGCATAAACATAACACCAAATAGGAAATAAAACAGTAGTTTAGGACAAAGAATAGGACACGTGTTTATAATAACTGAAACATTGGTGTCTCATATTTTAAAGCAGTCAATGCAATTTAGGAAAGAAATCAATCAAATCTGTATGTGTGAGAAAATATTTTGATGTAACCCTCTTTGTAATCATTAACGTTTTCATAAGTAACTGTAATTTAATTACACATTTTACACATTAGTTACATTTATTTTGTAATTAAGTGATGTAATTTCGTTACATGTAACTAGTTACTTCCCAGCACTGATTACAGAAACTGAACACGGAACGTTTAGCTGTTAAATAAATATCATTTATTGTCTTTTGTGTGTTGTTCTCAAAGCTAAAGCAGGTCTGTGGTGCATCTTGTCTAACATGTTAAATGAGAAGTTAAAGATGTGCAGAAGATGTGTGTGAAGTTGCTGAAGGGAGCAGCAGGTTGACGAGGAGCCGCTGTAGGAGTCAAACCTGTGATGATCTGTGCTGAAGTTGTACTCAGCCTTTCTAATTGCTCTGAACTGACTAAATATGTGCTTTTATTCATTGACTTTTTATTTAATCATTTTAATTTGCACCAATATAACAATACACGGCCAATAACCTGCAATACTGATTCTTGAACTGATTCACAGAAATTAATTAAATTCTGCATTTATACAGGATCTCACAATTTAGAATTTTAATTTATACATTTTTGCAATTTTTATCTTGCAGTTGTGTGTATATCTCACACTTCTGTGTATAACTCGCATTTGTTTATGTCTCACAATTCTGTTTATATTTCAGAATTCTGAGTTTTTTTTAAAATTTTTTTTTTTTTTAGAATTTTTGTTTTTGTCTGTATGGCAGTGTCCTGATTGCGGTGTGATTCGCACTGCTCTATATAGCCAGCATCTATAGTGTACAGCTTCTTTGGTCCCCCTGGTCCTGTATGGCAGTGTCTGATCGCGGTGTGGATTCGCACTGCTCTATGTTAGGCAGCAGTCTATAGTAACAGTAGTGTGACAGTCAGGCCTGCACAGGTTTATTCTCCTATAGTGTAGTGTCCAGTCAGGCCTCACAGGTTTAGGTCTGATCCTTCTAGATGCATTGTTTCCTTTTGTGGTGTAATTGTGTTTGTTTGTTTTTGTTGAGGATAGAGGTGTACAGATGGATTAAACCACAGGAGAACTGCTCAACCTGGAAAGAATGTTTTCACCGGGATGAGCAACCGGTTATGAATCGGTTGAATCGGTTCGGGTTGGACCGTGAATATATTTAATATATTCCGGTGAGAGATGGACGTCCGGGCGGCGTGTCCTCTGTGGTGTGTGTGTGTGTGTGTGTGTGGACGGCAGATTGTGGTGTGTTGTGTCATGTAGCTCTTGATGCTTATGCTTCTGACTCTGTTAATTGATCACAGTGTGAAGCTCATTTCCTGTTTCCTTCAGCGATTCCCCGCACACACGAGCACAACAACACTCATCTGACACACTACAGCGAGGACAGATCTGATGAATATTCATGATGGCCGATGGTGAATTAACCCCTAAAGTCCTGGGGGATACAAACATTCGAGAGGCTGTGAGGAGAAGCAGTGAAAGTGTAGGTCTCATCTTGGTTTCGTTTATTGTAGATATATTTAGATATATTGACTTTGTTCATGCATTCCTTGTTTAGCTCACAGGAAGCATTTAAACCTGCATGACTGCCTGTAGCGGGAAATCTACTCACCCTCCGATAAAAGTTGATCTAGTTCACATATTCACATGTGTTGGAACCCTTCATGACTGTGTTTTTCAGCATTTGTTTATTTGGTTTTTTTTGGGTTTTTATGAATATTTTATGAATTTTTTTATAATGTTTGTATATGGTTGTTTTTTAGGTTTATATATATATATATATATATATATATATATTACAGAATTCGGTGACTGTTTTGTAATAGAAGATATATTATAGACTCTGAGGTTTTGTGTCTTGTGTTTTAGAAAGTCAAATCTTTTTGTAATCTTGTCAAAACACATATCGTAGGGAAGGTCTGACAGTCAAGGTTCCATATTTGGTGACTGTTTTGTAATAGAAGTTATATTTTTGAGATTTTGTGTTGTTTGATTTGTGACAGAACACTGCATAAAAAAATTCAAAAGAGTTTGGGTGTAACTCAGTGGTTATTTTTGGTATAGTGCCCAAACAAAATCTCACAGGAAACACAATTTTTGTGATATCAACTTCAAATTTGGAACATATCTTGGTTAGATATATGGCTTTAACATATAACACATAGAGTGCAACATATTTTATAAAATGTTTCTTTTATATAAAATATAAAAAATAGTATACTACATTATCTTTACTGCAAACTTCTATAACTTTATGTTTTTTTTTTTATGTTTTCAAACAAGTAGCGTGGTATCCTGGGGGATACAAACATTAAAATAAAACAAGTCAAGTTTTGAAAAAAAATAAAAAAATCATGCAGTTGTATTATTTGAGTCCCAATAAGGAGAAAAAAATAGCAATAAATTAATTTTCTGATTTTTCTTTATGATTCTGAACTTTTAGGGTTAAGCAACATCATGAATATTGTGATAGTAATGTGTTTTTATTCATCCTTGAAATTCATAAACCTTGTTCCACGATTCTTCCTCGTCTTGTGAGAATGAACATTTTTAACTCTATTTCTGTGGATAGTTTAAATGAATCAGAGTTTGAAGTGATTTACAGAAATGAATCAAACTGAACAAACTGATTTCTAATACATTTATGTATTCAAATGATTTAGTTAAATATCTGTAGATCAGTATTGTTGTTTATGACTATGTGTTGTTGTATTGGTGCATAGAAATGAAAAGGATTAAATATGAAATATTGGTGTATACGAATGAAATGATTCAATATGATTCTTCATCTGTTCGTTTAACGAAAGAAAAGTGAAAGCATACCTTGATTATTGAACTAAATTTTTACTGTGCTTTACTTTTTACTTGAAGCATTTTACTTGATTTCAATGAACGAGAGAAATAATAATCATTTTAAGTAGTTTTAGAGCCAATGCATATTGTTCAAAAATGTGGGTGAGTAAGGTTTTTAATGGGTTTGAAAGAAGTTTCTTTTGCTCAAAGAGGCGGCATTTATTTGATTAAAAATACTGTAAAAATGTGAAATATTATTATCATTTAAAACGGCTGTTTTCTATGTGAATATCTGTTAAACTGTAATGTATTCCTGTGATGTGCAGCTGTATTTTCAGCATCATTACTGCAGTCTTCAGTGTCACATGATCTTCAGAAATCATTCTAATATGATGATTTGCTGCTCAAGAAACATTTCTGATTATTATCAATGTTGAACACAATGTTGTGCTGCTGAATATTTTGTGGAAACTGTGATACGAAATCTTTTGTAACATTGTAAATGTCTTTACTGACACTTTTGATGAACAAAATAATTTATTTATTTCTAAAATAAAATCTTATCCTGAACTTTTGATCGCTGGTAGTGTATTTATTGAATAGTGATTTTTCTTCAGCTCTATCGTCAGGCCCTAATTACATCTTAATTCTGTGATGTGTGATGGTTTTCTGAAGTTTTCTGTAGGGTTTCTATCATCATTCCTCTGAATATTTTCCATGTTTGCGTATGATTTGCAGCAGACGGTCGGTCATCTGCTCCAGAGAGCCTTTGTTCATAGACACATCATAGAGAAGGGTTATTAATAATTCATATGCTCTGTGAAAACATCGAGCGCTTGTGAACCCAAAGCCTGATATTCATCATCTGAAGCGGTGTTGAGTCTGTGCAGGTCAGCGCTGGACGTTTGAGAGCTGCAGACACAAACACGTCACTGATTCACACCATGAGCTTCTCTCTGATTCACTGATGAATCAACTCATGGAATCATGAGCTCTGGAAGATTCGGTCACAGACATCGCTGCTCTCTGAAGATTGACTAAGACAAACAGAATCAGTGATCAGAAACCCCTCTGATGTTTACACACACACACACACACACACGCACACACACACACACACACGCACACACACAAACACACACACACACACACACGCACACACACACACAGAGCCTCTCACAGATGCAGCAGTTTTTATATAAATGTTTCTTTAGCTTTTCCAGATTTCACTATATTAATATGGACATTTACAATTATTTGTAATTATTTGAATGCACACAGCTCCTGGTTTCAGATACTTCCATTTATTTTAGCTGCACAAAAACAGTTTGTTATGCTGCTTAATTTTGCAAACACTATTAGTTACATAATTTTATTTTAAAATTGTAATCATAAACACACTGGTTTGTAATGGTAATAGTTTTACCATTTATCATTTTTCTAGTTTTTTTTTCTTTTTTTACTATTTGTTAAATTTTTATGGATTTTTTTTCTTTTTAATTCATGGGAATAGGTGGATATAATTTATTTATTTTAAAATATAACAATTAAATTTAACATTTTATTTTAGATAAAAAAATATAATAATGTATTAAATATTTAATATAATATTTTTGTTTATTTAAAATATTTTTGATAGACACTTAGGCTAATTTATTTTAAATAAAACAAATATAACAAATAAAATATTTTATCTAAAAATAAATAAAATTATTATAGAAATTATAAAATTAATGAAATTTTTAATTTAATGCATTATTTTTATTTAAAAATTTAATGAAATTTTTAATTTAATGCATTATTTGTTTTTTTTTTTTTTAATATAGTTAGGATAAACTTATTTTTTTATTTTGATTTTTTATATTATAAAGATAATAATTTTTATTTTTTTAAGTTATTTTTGATATATTTTATTATTAATTTTTTGTTATATGTTTTATATTTATTATAATGTAATTATTTTTTTTTTCCTAATTTTAGTTGATTTTATTTTTAATTTTTGTTGTATGACGGCATTAACGCAGCCGTAGTGGTTAACACGTTTCTACCAGCACTGGTTTTCTCTGTTGTTGTCTTTGTTTGTCTTGACTAATGTTGTTGTCCAGCTGCATCAACACTTCACAGGTGTCCATCACAGCTCTGTGTGTGTGTGATGAAGCGTGGAGCACTAGAGCTGCTGCACAGGTGTGTGTGTGTGTGTGTGAATGTTTTTTGGCCGGTATAGCAGCACACTCTCTCAGTGTCCCGGTCAGATCGTTTCTCACATGATCTCGTCCTGTAGCATCCTGCACCTGCTCGTTTGTCTGAACAGTGCAGTGATGGAAACTATGAAATCACACAGATAAAATCATGTGACACAAATGAAACTCTTTTATACTTAAGCATCTTTATCTAGATTGCATCTCTGATCATTCATCAACTTCATCAACTTCATCAAGTGCCTGGTTCATGTTTGACTCTGAATCTGATGATTAAGCACTGAGTTGTTGCCTGAACTGATAGACTTTCCTACTGCCGTCTGTCTGACTGTCTCTGTCTCTGTCTGTCTGTCTGTCTGTCTGGTACTGAAGTCTACCCGTTTTTCAGCCCGTCTCTCTGTAGTGATGCTGAAATGAAATGTTTAGAGCCGAATGGGATTTCAGAGCATCTTTGAATCATCAGGTTTGAGTGAATCATCACACTGGAGGTGTTGACATACAGACACAGCTGTAGGTTATTTCTTTTTACAGTAGTTGTCTTTAGAAGCTGTCTGTTAAGTGCATTCGCTGAGCTTTTGCTAAGCAATGCGCTTGAGGTTCTTAGTCCTGATCATCACCTGTTATAAATTTTACCATGGTAATAGTGCTGTAAAACTGAAGTGGATACAGTGGAAATGTTCTGCGTTTGAAAGTCACAAACAGCATGAATCATGTAGTGTTTTCCTGTCTGCGCCTGTCAGATGCTTCAGGAATCATCATACGTTATGCATCAAAGCCACAGTGATTTAACGCGCAAAAATGCCCTTAAAATTAAACACAGGTGTGTATTACTGTGAACCAATATGAAAAATTAGCAACATTTTAAAGGATTCATGCTGTCATCATTTACACTTACTAATGTCATTCAAACCAGTCTGACTTAATTTTATCTGTGGAGCCGAAAATAATACATTCAAATAATATGTCTATGCAATGAAAGTCAGGAAGAATCGATAGTGTGTGTTTTTTTTTTGTTTTTTTTAAATGCATATGACAGATAAATAAAAAAATAATTTTATTTGAAATATTTTAGAATAAATATGTTCTATAAATATTTTTTATTTTACATATATTTTGTGTAAAATAAAAACTTTTTAAAAATATTTTTAATATTTTAAAAAGTATAAATTACTTTAAAACAATTTTGTATCCCAATAAAAATATTTATGATGTTCCATTAATATAAGTAAATATATTCTAATTAATAAAATATTTAATTAAAATATTAAATAAATAGTAAATGTTAAATTATATATAATTATAATCATTTTGTTATATTTTAAATATAAAATGAAAAAATATTAATAATAAAAATATTTTAATTTATTTTTTTTTTAATGTATTTTTAAATAATTATGTAAGTTTTAATTTTTTTAAATTATATTTAATGAAATTATTAAAGTTATGATTGTATGTTATTGTGAGTGCAACACATGTAGGTTTCCCATATTAGCCGTGTATATTTAACATGGCATGAGGGCAGAACTAAAGCAGGTGCGTCTAATGAGAGTGTCATGAATAAACCAACAGCATCTGATCATTCAGGGGAACATGAGCAGTGACAGACCGCGGGAGAAATGTGTGTATGAGGACATACTGACGCTGTTTACTTCATGAGTTTATAGAAACATACAGTGATGGGTGTTGTCTGACTGAGCCGCCTCTTTTAACAGTGAATCAATAAAATTTCTGTAAATGAAGCCACACATTTTAACAGTGAATCAATAAAATTTTTAGTCATTATTTTTCATTTTATTGTCTTCAAATGTTGTGATTGTAATTATTTTGTTTAATTAAATTTTTTTTATTTTTTTATTTTGACAAAGGAATATTTTCCGTTCAAGTTGTCTAGTTTATGTTCAGCTAAATGAATCATTTTAACTATAAATTTTAATCAGTGAATTCTGTGATTGTTTTACATTTTTGTCCAAATAGTATCTTTGTGCATTTATCATAAATTAAAAATGTTTTTAGACAGTCCTGTGTGAGATACTATATTCTCTTAAAACTAGTCTTTACACAGTTATTCTTCTGAAGTACGTTTATCTTGTTTTAAGGATGTTGTACTGATTTCTCCACTTTCAGAAGAACATTACGCTCACAATACTTGGAGATAACACTGAAAAATAGTGGCTAAACATCAGTTGTGGCTGTGTAGTTTTGATTTCAATCAGTGCATTATGTAAGTAGTTTTTCGTCCAAATAATATCTCTGTGCATTCATCATGAGCTGAAGATGTTTTGAAGCAGCCGCGTCCCTCCTGAGCTTCTCCAGTCTGCTGGCGTCGCTCCGAGGATTTCCAAACACTAACACATCATCCGTCTTGGACGACAATCCAAAACAAACTTACGCAAGAGTGCGGCTGTTTCTCAGCCTATAATCCAAAACCAGTTTCTGTTGTGGCAGGAAGTTGAGCGAAACTGCCAAGAAGCGCAGCCAGAGCCGGAGTGTCATGAGATCAGCAGCACTGGCTTGTGTTTATGTGTAACGAGACGACATCGGAACGATTAGAGCAACGTCTTCTTTCATAATTATCTCTCCTGTTAGGTTTGAGTCAGTTTAACCCACACTTGATTTTCAGACTTAAACTATTCATTTCTTCTTGAAATTTGGTGGATATTTTTCATCCTGGGTCATGATTGTGCATGCAAAGTTTCAACACATAGATGTGTTTTGGAAAGTCTATACAAAAATTGTCACGACTTTGATGTTGTGGTCAATTTGTCCAACACTTGATTTTCAAACTGATCGTAATACTAGTTCAATTATTTATTATTCTTGACATTTGGTGGATATTTTTCATCCTGGGTCATGATTGTGTATGCTAAGTTTTACGTTTACATTTATGCATTTAGCAGACACTTTTATCCAAAGTGGTTTTGACACATAGATGTGTTTTGGAAAGGCTGTGCAAATTTTGTTACGGTCATATAGACTCCCCCATTGACCCTCATTGCTTTCTATACAGTTAGAAAAACAGAAAACCTTAATTGTTATTTGTCACGGAATAAAATATGAATGTAACACCGTTCGTAGATACAGGAAGAAGGAGGCAGGAACCAGCGAACATTTAAATACTTTAATAATAAAATAAAAAAAACACAAAATAAAAGTAAAGCAGCATAATACAACATATTTCAGTGTTATATTAGTATCACTGAGATACTATTATAGTGTTTCTTTATTTTCATATTTTCTGCTTTCATGTTAATTTTAGTTACAATTTTACTATTTTTGTTGTGTTTTTGTTGTTTTTAAATCTTTGTAAAGTTTTTATTTTTATTTTTATTTTTTATTTCAGTATCAGATATTTTAGTACATCACTTTAAACTAAATGAAAATGAGAAATGTTGCCTTAAACTAGCTGAAATGAAGTAATTTTTTATAATTTATTTTAATCTATTTTATTTTATAATAAAACTATAATAACCCTACATGACAAAATCATGACTAAAATAAATATAAATATATCTATTTTATTTTATAATAAAACTATAATAACCCTACATGACAAAATCATGACTAAAATAAATATAAGATCTTTTTTTTTTTTGTTGATTTTTTTTTGTGTGTTTATTAATTTTGTTTTGGATGTATTGTTTAGGTTAAATTAACAGAGTAGAGTTGAGTCAGTATGATAAAATTAAAGCCAGTGTTTTTAGAGGCAGGAGTCAGAAGTGAGTGTTTGTTTTGCTTGTGTTTGCACACTGGAGTATTTGTGTGCTTGTTCTTGTGTGTTTCTCGCTCACCCGAACCCAGATTCAGTGACACCCATGAATAATGGAGCAGCCAGCTGGTGCTTCTCTCAGGAGAGCCGTCGACTGCAGCGTTCTCTGGAGACGCAGTGGATCTGTCAGACGCCTGAGACGCAGCGGACGGGTCAATATGCGTTCACTTCTGAATCACTGTCTGCTGATTAAACAAGCAGAGCTCATGTGTTAGTGATTTTACAACACATTCTTCTGCACTCAAAACAATATTCATGCGTAAATGTAAAGTTCATGTGCAAAGCTTATAAAATGCATTTGGATTACACAGTTTATACAGTAAATAACATACAGTAAATAAACTTAATGTGATGCATATTTGTCAGTCATACAGAAATGACACAGGTGCATGGAAATTGTATATGCAATTTAAATCCATAAATCCTGTATTACATTTGACTCGGTCTTGACTGGGTTTTTATGGTCAGACTGGTTAGAATGAGGATGACATTTGTGAGAAGGTCAGGTTTTACAGCCACTGAGATGCTGGTGAGGTTTGCTTTAATTGCCTTCTGCTTTATTAACCCAAACCGCCTGTAAACAGAAAGCAACATGAATGTTTATTTGCACACCATCAGATTTAATGGCATAAAGCAATAAACCTTTGACGCACTGGACCTGAACGCCATTGAAGTCAGTGTGAATGAAGCCATTTCACACTGATTAAAAAAAAACTTTGTGTAGAAACAATTTTCACTTAGAAACTGCTAGTAAATTTCACAAAAATATACAATGAAATAGCAAATAATGCATGGGTATGAAATAAAACATGACATTTTGAAAGACTGAAATAGTATTTTCTTGTTAGAAAATGAGAGGTGAGACTTTATTTTTTATCAAGAATTAAGACATTTTAGTAAATATACATATAAGTAAATATTGCTTTTTATTACTATTGCAGTATATATGTGCACAAAATTATTAAAATTCATTCTCCATTTTTAGTGATTTTTTTCAAATCAGGAATTTGGCAGATTATTAGTAAGAATGCATCTAGGTAACTATTGCTTTTTATTGCTATTACAGTATATGTTTACAGAATTATTCAAAATCATTCTCTTTTTTAAAGTGTTTACATTTAGTGTTTTTTTTTTGCGATTTTTAATGATTGTTTTAGTGATTTCAGCATTTAAATCTGAACAATTCTCCTTTTTAGTTACTTTTTTTTTGTTTTTTTATGATTTTTTTTTTGATTTTAGATCTGTATAAATTTTGTGTTTCATTACTATTATTGTTTATAAAATTGTTTATAATCTTTGTTTATATTACTTATTATTATTATTATTATTTTTTATTTTAATGTGTGTGCAATTTTTTTTTTTCGTAATATTTTTATATTTTTCCTTTTTTTTATGTGTGTATGTGAAAACATGCCTTAATTAGATTAATTTGATTTCTACTGGCTTTTTGTTGAATATTAATTTGAACCTATTTCACATTCACATTTTGGCTGGTTGATTGAGCTCTATTCCCAGCAGAACTAAGTATTAGCACATCTTCTGGCTCAGTCCGAGAGTCATAAGTCACTTTAGTGTGTCACAAGATCTAACGCTGAGTCGTCTCTCTCTGTCTCACTCCTCGAGGAACACATTTCTCATATCGTCTGATCACTGCCAGAATAACACACAGTTTGGACTGGTGCAGGTAAATAGTTTGAGCAGAAGTTCTTCTCAGTGCCCAGATCTCTAGATCACTGTTCTCAACTGGTTTTACTTCAAAACTTAAGTAGTGACCAACATTTGAATGACTGACCATGTCCAAGTTTCATAATTCACAGATGAATTTGTGCTGAAATACTGTATGTGGAACTTTAAGTTAAATTGTTTTTCATGTACTGGTCAGTTTTTGAGATTTTGGTCTATTTTGCTTTAATAACATGTCTTCTTTTAGTCTAGTGAATAGAAAACATCCAAAATACACATTTAAGTGTTTATTATATTGTACTTTTTCTATTTGCATCTGTAGATATCAATTCCAATCCATACCTTTAAAGGCCATTTTCTCAAAAAGAGTTTTATCTCCTCTTCAGCTGCACTTGCATACATCAGATTTTACAGCTTTATTCCTATCTATATTCTGAAAGTTTTTAAATAAGGGTTTGTTAATATTCACCTGCTTTTATTATTACACTTTATCTACTTGCATCTGTAGATTTCATGCCGTTTTCTCAAAATGAGTTTGTTTCTCTACTTTAGCAGCACTTACATACACCAAAACTTAGAGTTCTATTCTAATCTATATTCTGAAGGTTTTTATAGAAGGGTTTGTTGATATCATTAACATTGATTTTATTTTTGCACTTTATGTATTTGTATCTGTAGATTTCAGTTCCAATTCATATCTTTTAAGAGTTTTTTTTCCAATTCAGCAGCACTTACAAATACCAAGTTTTAAAATTTTATTCTCATTTGTATTCTGAAGGGTTTTACTGAGGGGTTTGTTCATATATCATTCACCTGGTTTTATTATCGAACTTTATTGATCTGTGTCTGTTGATTTAATTCATAGTACATATCTTTAAAGGTCATTTTCTCAAAATGAGTTTGTTTCTCCACTTCAGCAGCATTACATCCACTAAACTTAGCAGATGTATTCCATCTATATTCTGAAGGTTTTTACTGAGGGGTTTGTTCATTTCATTCACACTGATTTATGTAATTATCTGATTTATGAAGTGATAAAAAGAGAAAAATCCCCCAAATCCCATATGGAAAAACCTTTAACTCTTTAAAATAATTTTTAAGCAGGCTTTATAAAATGTTCAGATTTTTGTTCTTGAAATGTATGCAAATTAGTGCACATTTTGCATATTTAAATTTTAGAAAACTTGTGATACAAATTACAAAATAATTATCTTAATATACTGTGATTAATTAAAACTGGGGAAGTGTGGTGATATCTTTAAGTTAATATTTGTACCTTTTTCACCTTTGTCTTGCCTTTAATGTCAATAAGTCTGTTTATTTTACTGTCCTAACATGCATGATTTTATTATTTACTGCATGCTATTATTTGTGTATAGTACAGTATTTTTGGACTGTGACATTGCTACTGATCTAGAAGCATTGGCATTGATATCTGAGCAGATTTATAGACAGGTTCTCACTGTAATTGTGAGCATTATTGTCACAGAACATATACGCATCATCTGACCTTCTGTGTTACAACATGCTGGCTTGAACAAGAAGAATGGGCTCCATTTGTGCTCTCTTTGTGTGGGATGGCTGGTCAGTCCTCTCCGTTATGTTGGAAGTGACAGGTTATCGATTCACCTGGAAGCCACCACTGGATGCTGAAGGATGTTTCAGATCTTCAGAAAGCTAAGAAAAACAAAAGCAGATCCTTCAGTGCAGTAACAGCAGTCAGTGTTGTAGAATAAGGCATTAAATGTTGATGTTTTTAAAAGCATAACCATACAATAAAAAATAATATATATTACTATTTTTATAAATATATAAAATATATAAATAATGTAATATAATTAAATATAAAACGATGTAATGTTTGTAAAATTAAAAATATATATTTTAAGTTATACATATAAAACAATTAAAAATATATATTTTCACATATACATATAAAGTAATAATATAATATAAATATAAAACTATATTTAATAATAAATTAATATAAAAAAAAACTTTTATTCATCATTTTCCCAGTAAATATATTTCTAAGGGTGCTGTTGACATAAAATTTTAAGCAGACGCCTCCTGTAGGAGAAACTAGTGGCATGCGTTGCTCAGGTGTGAGTTTGGTCCATTCTTCCACACAAACACTCTTCAAATCTGGAAGGTTCTGTGGGCCTCTTCTATGAACTCTGACCTTTAGTTCTTATTTTCTATTGGATTCAAGGCAGGTGATTGGCTGGCCGTTCTAGCAGCTTTACTTTCTTTCTCTGAAACCAATCGAGAGTTTCTTGGCTGTGTTTGGGATCATTGTCCAGCCTTGTTTCCTCTTCATCATCCTGGTACTGAAGGTGTTGGGACTGAAGCAGCTCATATTAATTTCCACTGATGAGGGGCAGGATTGCTTTCTAATTACTGATAGATTTCTGCTGGAGTCTTGGCTTTCCATGTCTTTTTGCACCTCCCTTTCTTCATGTGTTCAGTACTTTTTCCCTGTGTCATTCCATTTTATTACACAACTTAATTTCTGAACTTATTTGTTTTGTTAGCTTTGTATGTATGGATTACTTGGGTTGTTACCGACATCTGGGAAAAATTTCAACATCATTTGTAGAAATATATTTATTGAGAAAAATTGTGATTTGTTCAATATCTATTGTACCCGCTTTGTGTATTTGTGTGTATATATATATATATATATACCCACACGCATATATATATATATAAATATAAAATGTTACGTTGCATGTATATAAGAAAAATGTTACGTTTATATATGATAAAATTTATATGAATATAAATATATACATGTAAATACATCTAAATATTTTCAAAATATATGCTGTATGTGTGTGTCTTATATATACACAATTAATATACACAGTACACGCATATATTATGTAAACAATGGATTCAATTAATCGTGATTAATCGTTTGACAGCACTAATATATATATATATATACACACACACTGTGTGCACAATTATTAGGGAATTTTTTTTTTTTAGGTTTAATTTTGTTATTTAAATAAATATTAGTACACGGTCAATCCAAAATGTAACAAACCCTCAAACCTGAACATTTAAGTAATAAAAGTGAAGTTTTGGCATTCTTAAGAGAATATCTACATGTACACCATTATTAGGCAACTGTTAGTGTGCAGACTTATTATGCAACTAAAGATTCTACCATCTCACTTGTTTATTTTCAGCTGTTAAAGTGAGAATAATAAACAAGCTCAATTTACAAATAAACATTTCTGAAATTTCAAAAAGAAATCCTCAGTGACCAATATAGCCACCCTTCTTTTTGATAACAGTCACAAGCCTTCCATTCACGAAGTCAGTCAGTTAGTATTATGTGAAAAATATAGCCACCCTTACAGCCTGTTACCTTCCATTCACGGAGTCAGTGTTTACCTTCACTGTAAATTTCCTGCTTAAGAAGGGCCCAAAAGTTCTCAATAGGGTTTAAGTCAGGTGAGAAGGGGACCATGTCATTAGTTTTTCATCTTTAAGGCCTTTTACTGGCCAGCCACGCAGTGGAGTACTTTGGCATGTGATGGAGCATTGTTTTGCATAAAAATCAAACTCTTCTTTGAGAGATGCAGACTTTTTCCTGTACCACTGCTTGAAGAAAGTGTCTTCTAAAAATTGGCAGTCAGTCTGAGAGTTGATTTTCAGTCCATTTTCAACCCGAAAAGGTCCAACTAGCTCATCTTTAATAATACCTGCCCATACCAGTACCCCACCTCCACCTTGCAAAGTCGAAGTGGAGCTCTGTGTCTGTTACTGATCCAACCATGGGCCCATCCATCTGGTCTGTCAAGAGTCACTCTCATCTCATCAGTCCACAAAACCTTTAAAAAATCTGTCTTCAGATATTTCTTGGCCCACTGGAGGATGATGGGTTCCTGGTAGCTTCATGTTTGATTCTTCTCAAATCTCTGGCGGTTAATTTGCGTCTTTTCTTCTCGACACGTTTCTTGCAACCTGTTTGACTATTTGCTACAAAACGTTTGATGGTTTTGTGATCACGCCCCAATATCTTAGATATTTCAAGAGTGCTGCAACCCTGTGAAAGACTTTTTACAATTTTTGACTTTTCAGAGTCAGTTAAATCTCTTTTTTGGCCCATATTTCCTGAGGAGAAGAATCTGCCTAATAATTATGCACACCTTGATATAGGGTGTTGATCTCCTTAGGCCACACCCCCGCTCGTTACACAAATACACATCACCTGATATGCATTAAATCCAATAAGCATTCAAGTTTATACAGCTTGGACTTGGAAATTATGGATAAAATGATGATATGGTCAAAATAATGACTTGCCTAATAATTGTGCACACACTCTATATATTCAGATACATTTATGGAAGAAGAAAGAGGAAGCGTATTTTAGATAAATGTTTATATTTATTTAAAAATATGCTATCTCTTTCTTTATTTCAGAATTTCTTATTCCATAATTAATATAAACCTATTTGAAATATGTAAATATGCTTATTTACATATTTAGTCAAACCAGTTTGGAGCAACAAGGGGGGGAGTAAATTAACTAAATATTAAATGCGTAATTAATTGAACTAATCCTCTCCTGTTGGTTCAGTGTCAGCCTTCATCCTCTCTTCAGACGCTGATATCAGGAAGACGAGTGACCCGTTCAGTGCTAATCCACCATGAACAAGAAAAGAAGCATGTGTCGTATGTTCTCATGATCCTCTGAGGAACCTGTCAGGGAAACGGAGTCTATCAGAGCCACTGACTCTCAATTAAACGAGCCAACAGGTTGTAATGAAGTGTTGAATTAACAAGCTCCAGGCTAAATATACTGACGTCTGGTTAATTAAACACGAGGCTGCGGCTGGAGAACCACAGCAGACGCTCATTAATGAACAGGTGCCTTATGATCTTTCTGACGGGACATTCATCGCGCTTGTGTTTCCTTAACATCAGATACTCGCATCTGAAACAAGCTCATATCTGCTTATGACACAACTTTATTTGTGGAGAATCGTTTAGTTGCTGAATTCCTGATGAAGAACTAAACAACCCATAATCCAGCCAGAAAAGATGCTGTTGCCATGGAAACAGGAATCACGATTTATAAACTTGAGTTTTTAATTTTTTTGTATTCATAGAATACCTGAATGAGCTTATTTAAATTCAGTCAGATGTCAAAGTGGAGACATATAGGCATATCTACTGTATAACAGTTTATCATTTAAATGTAATATTAATATATACACTATTGGTAAAAAGTTTGAAATAATTACAAAATCAAAAATAATGTTTAAATTGTGAAATATTATTAGAATGTAAAACAGCTGTTTTCTGTGTGAATATGTGTTAAAGTGTAATTTATTTCTGTGATGTGCAGCTGTATTTTCAGCATCATTACTCCAGTCTTCAGTGTCACATGATCTTCAGAAATGTGAATCTCTGTTAAAGTGTAATTTATTTCTGTGATTTGTGGTTGTTTTTTATGTTGAACACAGTTGTGCTGCACAATATTTCTGTGTAAACTGTGATACATTTTATTTTTCAGGATTCACAGATGAATAGAAAGTTCAGGAGAACAGCGTTTATTTGAAATTTGTAACATTTGTAACATTATTAATTTCTTTACTGTCACTTTTGATTAATTTAATGCTTCTTTGATTTATAAAATGATTATTTTTTACTTTTTAATCATACTTACCCAAATAAGTGTATTACTGTTTCCACAAAAATGTTTCTTAAGCAGCAAATCTGCATATTAGAACAATTTAATTCAGCTTTGATCACAGTAATAAATCACATTTTACTTCATATTCACATAGAAAGCTATTTTATCTCAGTCTGCTGTGCTGATGTGGATGTGTAGAATCTGAGCTGTAGGTATAGTTGTGTTTGTTCACTCTGTGACAGAGCTTTATTTGGGTCAAGGTGATCCTGCATTTATCTAGAGCAGCTCGTTTGATCTACATGCAGGGAAGCAGAAATTCTCATTCATCATCTTGAAAATATCTGGCAGTATGAAAATCATTTTACTGCGGTAAAATGATTAGAACAACTATCAGTAGTTTGAACAGTTTTGTCAATGAAGGGCTCATGATATGATCAATAAAATTTGCCTTTATCTTTTGAAATATATGAGGTCTTTGTACAATTAAAACATCCTGCAAGTTTCATAACTTAATGCGGCATCCGTTATTGCATTTATTTAATCAACAGCTCTCTGTGTGTGTGTATATATGTGTGTATGTATTCATATATATATATATATATGTGTGTGTGGGAATATTAAATTGTGGTTTTTTTGTGTTTAATTGTTTTATGTTTGTGTTGGCATCTTAAATTGTGCTATCTAAAAAAAAAAATACAGCTAGGTATATATATATGTGTATATATATATCTATATATATATATATATATATATATATATATATATATATATATTATATTCATATATATATATATATATATATATAATTTTCATTTTTTATATTATTACAATATATTTATATTGCCATAATTTCACATGAAATGTCAAAATTAATGTAGAAACAACATACAGATGGTGCATTTTAAATACGTGTTTCATTTATTTTTTTACTAAGAAGCTTTAATGAAGGTCACTGTCACTGATACCAATACTGGTTCTGAAGTCTCTGTTAAATGCATTTTCTCTCAATTTTAGCCATTAATTATAGCCATTCAACATTACAGTACATTTGACAGCCATTCTTTTTTAACATTTAATAGGCTTTGAAAAATTTGAAACTTTTAATTTGAGTGAACTTAAAATAAACTTCACACAAATTATACATTTTTATATACATAAACTATAAATTGAATATAGGTTTAACTTGATTCAAGCTACAAAAGTTAAGAGTAGTGAGTGATTTAGCTTTTTCTTTTTTTCTGTGATTTCCATTAATGAAAATGAAATGCTGTTTCTTTAAAACCTGACGCACATGACACGGATGTGACACACATTTCAACTGTTTATGCTCATTTAGGCTTTTTTTTTTTAAACTCATTTAAGACACCTACCAAAAACGGCCATTTTGACATGGTTTTGATCTTTAAAGTGTGAAAGAGATCTCACTGTGGTACTGTGGTGCTGTCTGAACATGTAGGCAACCTCATAATATTGATGAATCGATATACTATTGAATTGAATCGTATCGGCAAATTTCATAACGTAGAGTATGAGAATCGTTGTTTGAGTTTTTTCTCTTTTCCTTGCTTTCTTTCGCTTTTAAATAGCACCATTTATCCTATATATTAATCATAGAACTTTTATTAACAAAACTAATAAAATACATCATGATATATGCATAATATAAAATAACAAATAACTTACACAAAATTTAAATAGGTTGCATATACACAACTGAAAATCAGTAGCCTAAACCCTGTGGAAACAAATTAATAAGAAATGTAAGAAATGTAGAACTTCTATTAGCAAAACAAATAAGGAAGCTTGGAGGCACGGCATAGCCTACACCTTGATGTAAAATAGAATAAACAAATTGCACAAAGTTTAAATAAAATAAAAATCAGGAAACACTGTGGAACCAAATAAATAAGAAACAAATGTTTAAAAAAAACTTACATACAAACTTACAAACTTACAAAAATAACATCATAAATAGATTTTCTTTAAGAATGAACTTCTAACTAAATAAAATCATCATTTGGTGGAGCATCCTCTGTGTTTAAAGCAGTTTTTGTCCTCAGTGCACTTGAGCAGAGTTTCTCAGGAGCTTTGCAGGAAGGTTTCTTGAAGCGTCTCGGAGACCACAGTTCTTCTGGATTGAGTCTGTCTCAGTTTGTTCTGTTTCTTCATGTGACTCCAGACAGACTGATGATGATCAGATCACATCTCTGTGTGCAGCACAAACATCTCACTGCATTAATGGCCAAAAGAATGTTTGGAATTGCAAACTGATATTTCCTTCTGACACACTACAGCAAAAGATAGAAATAACTGACTTAAAACCATTTTTAGCTGCTGATAACACTAGTGTTATAATCATTTTTGCCTCCACTGTAAATACTGGCCAAACTCTTCTCAGAGAGGATAAAGGGGGCCGAGATGGAGGTACGCTTGGTGTGATCTAACGCTCCCTCAGCTGATGTTTCTTCTCATCTCATTACAGTCGTTTGTGTTTGTAGCACGCCTGATGATTGGGGCTCATGCTTGTCATCATCGATGATGTTTTTAGCGTGTGTTTCTGTGGCACAGCGGAAATCAATATCGCAGTGGCGCTCGTCAGACTCGGTCACACAGTGTCACAGAAGAAGAATGAGCATTTAATGAAGAATGTGCGTCCACGGGGCACCATAAATCCACACAAACACCACTGAGATCTGCTCAGTATTAACGACGCGAGCGTCTGTTGAGCAGCATTCAGATGCGATGCGTGAAACAGGAACGAACGCAATGATGCTCTGAACCGCTCGCTCTGAAGACGTGTCTCTGCTTTGTGTCTATTGCTGATTTTGCAGTTTTGTATGGAAGGCCATATGTATTTAAGGCGTATTATACACATATTTAACGTGGTAAATACGAATAGTTTGTGCGCTGATTTTAACATGCATTTAGCATGTGAAATACATGTATAATATGCGTTAAATACACATATTTTACATGTTAAAATTCACGTGTTTTTGAACCATTTGGCCTTCCATAATTTTGATGTAGAGTAATAAAGCTTGTGTCATTCACTTGTAAAATGAATGTTGTAGTTCTGACAGCTGATTTGCACCATGTTAATATCTGGTTTTACATTTGACCATTTTAAACTGAATATCAATGCTTTATTGTGCATAAATAAAGAAATGCAGCAGATCAATTTGATTGACTCGTGATTGTGATTCCAGCCTATTTTTTTTTTTATTTTTTGTTTTTTTTTTTTTATTTTTTTTTTTTTTGGTGGTTATTTTTTTTTTTTTATTTTTTTTTTTTTTATTTTATACTTATATTTAAAATTTTTATATATTTATTTAAATTGCAATAATGCAAATTTTATATTTGATTTTTATTTTTAATTTAAGAATATATTTTTATTTTGATTTTTTGTTTTTTTTTTATTTTTTTTTTTTTTTTTATATTGCATTTATTATTTTCCATTATTTCCATTTATATCTTATAATTCTCATATTTTATTTTATTTATTATTTTTGTATGTTTTATTTTAGATTTTTCATATTTTTCATATTTTGGATTACTTTTTAATTTTATTATTTTTACATTTATATAATTTTTATTGTCATTTTCATGCATCATATTTTTATATTAAATTTACATTTGATTTTATTTGTTAGTTATTGTACATTTGTGTGGGAGAGAAGGAGAGAGAAAGATTTTATTTGTTTGGTCAATATCTGGACACATGGTTTTTCATATATTTGATGAAGTCCAGCACAGATAAAGTGTGAATTGTAAAGCTGTGTTTCAGATGTTGTTCTGAGAGCCAGCAGAATGATGTTTTCCAGCTGTGAGCTGCAGTGTGTTTAACATGAGGACGAGATGTTGGGCTGATGCAGTCGTGATCATGTGACTGTGTGATGGTGACCTGCGTGTGTGTGTGTGTGTGTGTGTGTGTGTGTGTGTGTGTGTGTGTGTGTGTGTGGAGTTAACACAGTTCAGAACATACTAATGCAGGGATCAGTTTGTCTCGTGATTGTGATTGTTCTTTTTTTTAAATTATTTTATTAATTTCTTTTTTTCCATTTATACATTTCATACATCGTATTTTTATATTATGTATTTATTGTATATTTAAATTTGTATACTTATATTTTATACTTATAACTTATATTTATTTTACTGTTGTATTAGACTTATATTTAACTCTGTGACTACCTCCTAACTAACTCTTTCACATCATTTGTGCATTAAACTCTACAGAGCAAAGCATCAACTACAGCATTATTCTTATTCTCTTTAAAAAGAGTCTTTTTTTCTCATCTGTGTGTGTGTGTGTGTGTGTGTGCGCAGTCTAAATGCACCTGTTGTGTGTTTTTCCTGCAGTTTTAGAATCAGAGCGGTGATTGTGTGCTGTGATTGAGTCATTGTCAGTGTTTTATTGTTTTCACTATGTCTAGTGTGTGATGATGATGATCAGCGTCTGTTCTCATGTTCTTCAGCTCCAGACCTTTGTGATGGATGTTATGATGAATACTTCTGCTGTCAGAATGCTGTAAATCAGACAGGCAGATGCTTTATTTCACGCTGGTCGTGTTTTATTACTCATTCATTTAAACACTGGAACTGACTGACTGTTGTTTACAGTTTGTTTCTGCAGGATTTTACCTTCATACAGCATTCGAGTTAGATGCATATAAAATTATAAAAAATGCACAGTTTTTAGTAAGGGACTAAAACTTTGCAAATGCTAACCATTTAAAAATGTTTTGTGTTTAGGTGATTTTAACCTGGGTATGTATGGAGTATCATTAACTGCATGAACTGCTTTTTTAAATGCAAACAGGACAGAATTGCAGTTTGTGTGGTTTTTAATTGGGTGTGTGTGGAGTATCATTAACTGCATGAACTGCTTTTTTAAAATTATATATTCATATCCATATTTATTATCATATATTATAGATATAGCGATATAGAATATATAGATATATAGATATATATATATTTTATATAAATTTTTTTTTACATATTATATTTTTATTTTATACTGACTTCAAAGTTTAATGTAAGGAAGCAGAATTAAAATGAATTTCATTTAAAAGAAATTTAGATGAGTGCAATTTGTTTCAAATTGCGTTCAGTTTTAATAGATGATTTGACAGAAGATAGATTATTGAAATGCCACCTAAATAAATTTGTATTTACTTTTAATTCTTTTTAAATTTATAATTTTTATACAATAATAAATAATAGTATTCATTTTTATTATTTTTTTTGTTTTATTTGTATTTTGTTAATTCAGAGTGGCAGACTTCAGTTTTTATTTATTTATTTATTTATTCAGAATTTCAGTTCAGTAAATTCCTCTTGCTGTCAGTTTCAGTTCACATTCCCGTTGAGTTTCCTGTGTGTTTTGCCCAGTTGTGTTCAGATTCACACTCATGATTTCAGTGCATCTGGTTGTCAGTCAGTGCAGGTGTATTGACGATCACTCACAGATTACAGCTTTATGGCTTCATTTCAGGCCTGTTTTCAGGTTTATTGCGATGCACTTGTTAATACAGCATGTGTGAGGAGAGTTATGGTGTGTTGGTATGGTGTTTTGGATCATTGAACGTATGTGTGTGTGTGTGTGTGTGTGTGTGTGTGTGTGTGTGTGTGTGTGTGTGTGTGTATTTGAGTTTGTAGTGTAGTGTAGGTTGTTTTCCGGCACAAGTCCAACAGAGAGAAATAGAGCTGCAGCAAAGGACTCCAACTCTCAATTCATGCATCTCTGAAGGATGCTCTTCATCTGATCACACACACACACACACACACACACACACACACACACACTCAGTCGCCCACGTCAGATGCTCATCCAAACACACGGATCTGTTCTCAGAGCTGTTGCGTGTGCTATATGTGTGTGTCAGGACACTGATTACATTTCTAATTTGATGTTTTTTTGTTGTTGTTGAAATAACATGTTTTAGGTTGTTTTGTTTATCAGATGTGTAAATTAGGGTTGTATGTTACATATAATGTTGTTAAATGAATGTTCATTGCATTATTTCAGTTTCATGTGTGTTACCATGATGGCATTTGTGTGAATGACACTATGCACCTTTATATGTTAGTATTTTAAAGCTGATTTGGTTCATCATGTGACTTTCTCATCACCACCTGCTTTGGTGGTTATCAGTGTAGTACAAAGGTACAAAACAGATTTCAGTACTTCAGTTGACACTGTGCACCTTTACAATTAAGTAATTACGGTATTTAAATGTAAACTTAACCTAAAATGTTGCCACCAAATTTTTTACGGTAAAATTTTGGCAACCACAGCTGCTGTTTTTTTTTACAGTAAATTTGACAGAATTGGCAGACGGCGACAGACGTGCATTATGGGTAGTGAGTGTGTTCGTGTAGCGGGCAGACGGCGACAGACGTGCATTATGGGTAGTGAGTGTGTTCTGATGACTGGAGTGTGTTTTATTTTGATTTTTTTGTTTTTGTAACTGGTTATTGAAAAGAAAGTATGTAGGCGGGGTTTGGCTCTGTGCATCAGTTAGTTGATTGGATGTCGAATATGTGGGTGTGGCTCTCACAGGTGTATGCAAATAAGTGTGAGCTGCAGGGGCGGAGTTTAAGTAATAAACCATTTAATGATCCAGTTATGACATTCTGAGTAAACACTACAAACAATTAAAACATTTGCACTGATAAGTATGTTTACAATAAGATCTACAACATGCATTTACAAAATAGAAATTCATATTCACGACTACCAATCAAAAGTTAGGATTAGTAACGTTTTTTTAATGCTTCTGAAATAAGTCTCTTCTGCTCAGCAAGGCTGCATTTATTTGATTAAAAATACGGTAAAAATAGTGAAATATTATTAGAATGTAAAACAGCTGTTTTCTGTGTGAATCTCTGTTAAAGTGTAATGGTATTTCTGTGATGTGCAGCTGTATTTTCAGCATCATTACTCCAGTCTTCAGTGTCACATGATCTTCAGAAATCATGAAAAATATGATGATTTGATGCTCAAGAAACATTTCTGATTATTATCAATGTTGAAAACAGTTGTGCTGCACAATATATATATATATATATCAGATATATACAGACAGTTGTGCTGCACAATATATATATATATATATCTCAGGATTCACAGATGAATAGAAAGTTCAAAAGAACAGCATTTATTTGAAAAAAAATATTTTGGAACAGTATAAATGTCTTTACTGCCACTTTTGATCAATGTAATGCTTTCTTGCTTAATAAAAGTCTTAGTTACATTTTTTTTATTAATGATAAGCTGCTAAAACTTTTGACCAGTAGTGTAATTGATATTGCATTTATGCTGTTAAATAATGAATGGATAAACACTTTTGGATGCACTTTATGGTTTTATTTGACAAGGCATTAATTTGAGTGTCAGTTTATATATTTTTGACTTTTTAAAGTTGCATTGTGTTCAGTTTTATCCAAAGCGTCTTACGTTGCATTAAAGTTATTATATGTTCTCATGCACTGCCTGGGAACTGAACCCCTGTCAGTCCAGTGCATACAGTATAAACATCAGAGTCTCTGGTTAATGAGGAGTTTCTCTGACATATAATAATGCATTAAAGCTCATCCGCAGTGATCTGTGGTTTAAGTCACAGTAAATCACGGTCATGAAGCCGCGTCGCCGTTAAAACGCTTCCAGTGATGCTGCGGAGCTCAAATAAGCCTGTAATTTGATTGTGTTGAATGGAATAAGCTGTCTTTATTTCTTTGGGAAGCTGGTGTGTGGTTAATCCCGTCTGGATGCGGCGTTCCGGGCCGCTTGAGGAAAGAAAAGCCCTCCGAGAGTCAGATTTCATTAAAAACTCACTGAACATGGTCTCGTGTCTCAGTCGAGAGGCGCTTGATGCTCATTCAGAGCTTTAATTCACGTGTAATTGTGTCTTTGTTTTCAGCGGTGACTGTCGCTTATTAAACTAATAGTATTCGTAATGAAATAAAACAATTAATCCATGCATTCAAACCTAGTTTACCGTCTCATTATTGAATTAGTCACATATATGAGTTATAAATAACTGTACTAGTGAAGATAAAACATGTTTTGTATGAAGATTGTCTCAGTTTGTGCCCGTTTGTTTTTCTTCTGACCTGAACATTAAAATCACTTCTATATTAGGATTAAGTCATAAAAATATATATACCGACAAGCCCTGAGATTCGTTCAAACCCAATTATTTATTCAGAAATAAATCAAGTGACTCTTTTTTTTTGAGTGAGTCATTGAATCATTCACTGAACTTAGCTTTTAAAATACTGATTCATTAAAGAACGAATCAAGTGACTGATTTAATGAGTGAGTCATTGAATCATTCATTCAAAAGATTCATTTAAAACTGACAGTTTATTCAGATATTTTAATAGAGCAATTGTTTTTATGATTGAGTCATTGTATTGTTCAGTGAACTGATAAGTAGTAAATGCTAATGCATTAAAGAATGAATCGAATGATTGTTTTTATAATTGAATCATTCGTTTAAACGATACATTCAAACCTGATGATTTATTCAGAAACGAATCAAGTGGCTGGTTTTATGAGTGAGTAATTGAATCATTCACTGAACTGTTTTATTTTAAAAAGCTGATTAATTAAAGAACAAATCAAGGGATGGTCATTCATTCAAGCGATTCATTCAAAACTTTTTGGAACAAGTTTGATTGACAGATCAAAAATAGACAAAGTAACTGGAATCATTGTGGCTAAAATGGAAGTTACTTGATAATAACTTCTTGTCTATTGAACTGTTATAAAAACCCAGTATGATGAACCCTGTTTCAAAATGAAATATTTCATCTGAAATACATGCGTGTTTATGTTCGTAACATGGGTGTTCATACATAATCGATGTACAGCCATCATTAAGTCAGTATTTACTGTTAGTGTTTGACTCGTGTGTGTTACAGTCTACATTACTCATTATTGCATTAAAGCAATAAGCCACTCAAGTCAGGTTTTACGGTGATTTTACCAGGCTGATGGCTCATAATCAGGACTAGTGTTGATCTCCATCATGAGCTCCTCAGATCTTTCCCAGCGTTGCATCAGATCTCCGCTGTATTCAGAGAGACTTTCAGGGGTTTAGTGTTTGTGTCTGATTTGATTAATCATTTAAAACTGTTTCAAGAGTCTGTGTTTGAGTCGACAGTACAGATGATGGTAGAAATCTGTGAGGTTTGACACATATATACATATATAATGTTTATATTTTATATATTTTTTTATCAGTGCTGTTAAACGATTAATTGTGATTAATCGCATCCAAAATACAAGTTTTTGTTTACATTATATATATATATATATATATATATATATATATATATATATCTTATATATATAGATATATATATAATATATATATATATTATATATAAAATCTAATTCAGGAGAGTTGTGACCTACTGTAGATGTTTAAAACCAACATGCAAACCCACTACAGATCATCTGATGAGAAAAATTTGTACGTTTATATGTTAAATATATTTATATATGATATAATTTATATGAATATAAATATATTGATGTAATTTTTTTCTAAATATATGCTGTATGTTTGTATTGATATATACATAACAAATATACACAGTACACATACATATATTATGTAAACAAAAACTTTTTTTGAATGCAATTAATCGTTTGACAGCACTAATTTTTATATGATATGTTATCTATATTATACATTTAAATATTATAGTCATTTTCTTGTGCTTTTTTTTGTCATGATTATTAATTTTATATTTATGTGTAGTATTTGGTGGCTTAGTTTTTAGATGCAATTATTATATTATATTTTTATTTATATTTTTAACTTTCATATTTTTAGATTTTCCATTATATTTATATTGTTAGATATTTTGGTATTTTATATTTTAAATGGATATTTCTATTTTTATATTTTAAAGTTTTAGTCATTTTGTCATTATCAGTTTTTACAAATATTTCTGTGAAGTATTTGTTGTAGTTTGTATAAATTATATACTATTATAGTTTTTGCTTATATTTAGATTTTTTTTTACATTTATTTTTATATTTTACAGTTTGTCATTTTGCGTTTCTGTCATTTTTATAGTTTTTTTATATTTCTATATAGTTTTTTTTTTTTTTAGTTATTTAGTTTTAGCTATATACCTCATTAAAAAGGAAAGTTATAAACTAGTTTTATTAAAAACTAAACAAAAATAAGAAATGTTTGCCTTGGAAACTTACTGAAGTTTTTAATATTTTATGTTATTTTAATTAATGGGTTTTTGTTATCGATAATAACCTTGCACTAGTGCTAAAAACTTCTTATGTTTGTCAAAGGGTGAAAAAAACGTTTCTGACCGCAGTCTCTGTCTTTGCATCTTCCAGAACGTTCCTCAGCTGCCGTGTGGAAAAGCGCTTTACAGCTACGAGGGCAAAGAAGCGGGCGACCTGAAGTTCAACAAAGGCGATATCATCATCCTGCGGCGGAAGGTGGACGAGAACTGGTTCCACGGCGAGCTCAACGGCAGCCACGGCTTCCTTCCAGCCAGTTACATCCAGTGCATCCGACCGCTGTCCCAGACGCCGCCGCAGGGGAAAGCGCTCTACGACTTCGAGGTCAAAGACAAAGACCAGGACAAAGACTGCCTGACCTTCACTAAGGTACAAACTTCTGTCTGCTGACAGATCACCGTCTGATTACAGGCTAAGATCTGCTCACCAAGGCTGCATTTATTTGATCATAAATACAGTAAAATAAGAATTCCTGTGATGTGCAGCTGTATTTTCAGCATCATTACTCCAGTCTTCAGTGTCACATGATCTTCAGAAATCATTCTAATATGATGATTTGCTGCTCAAGAAACATTTCTGATTATTATCAATGTTGAAAACTTGTTGTGCTGCACAATATTTCTTTGGAAACTGATATTTTATTTTTCAGGATTCACAGATGAATAGAAAGTTCAGAAGAACAGCATTTATTTGAAATAGAAATCTTCTATAACATTAGAAATGTCTTTACTGACACTTTTGATCAATTTAATGCGTCCTTGATTAATAAAAGTATTTATTTTTCTCTTTGTTTTTCAAACTTTTCACATTTTCATTTGGTCTAAGTTAAAGTACTAAAATAACTAAAACTACAAAAAAAAATTTAGACATTGATAAAATGGCAATAAAATTACTAAAACTTTAACTAAAATCAAGACAAAATCATATTCAGAATATTAACAAAACTATTGTAGTATATCAGTGATGTGTTAAAATAACACACACACCCCCATATATGATCCTCCTTTTTCTTTTCTCTGATAAAGACAAATCTAGCTTCTAGTCTAGCTTTCTAGATTTTTATTCATGTAGTAGTATGTTTATTAGTGCTGTCTAATGATTAATCATGATTAATCACATCCAAAATAAAAGCTTTTGTATACATAATATATATACACAGTACACACGCATATGTTATGTATATATAATTACAAACACATGCATGTATATATTTAAGAAAAATATGTTGTTTATATATTAAATATATTTAAATACAATATAAAATGTAAGAATATATAAATGTATAAACGTGTAAATATTTTCAAAATATATACTGTATATGTGTGTATTTATTTATACATAATAAATATACACAGTACACATATTATGTAAACAAAAACTTTTATTTTGGATGCAATTAATCATGATTAATCGTTTGATAGCACTTATGTTTATTATGTTTATGTAGCTTTGAATAAAAGCATCTGCTAAATGCATAAATGTAAATATAGTTATTATGAAATAGGATCCAAGCGATCATATCGCACATCCATACTTTGGTCCCCATTGACTTTCATTGTATGGACAAAAAAATAACAAAACAAAATTTTTCAAAATCTCTTCTTTGATTCTGTGCTCTGTATGTTCCTCACATCGTCTGCGAGGTGCAGTCGCACAGCTGCAGTGTTCAGACGTCTGAATGCATTACTGCACAAGCGGCCTCTGTCCTCCAGTCACAGGAACCGGAAAGATGAGTCCTGGAAACACGGACAAGAAAGTCCTTTCAGAGAGGAGAAGGACAGGCGGATGAGAGACAGACGAGCATCTGCATGCCAAAACACTCATTAATAGACACTTGATTGAGTCAGGTTTGACTCTTGGTGAACTGAAGCTTGATGTGAATCGATTCAAATGAGTTCTTTGTGTAAGGCCAGTTGCTTTGGCTTCAGTATGATCATTATAAACCGAGTCACGTTCATAAAGATACAGATATTAATGCCTGATGGAAGATTGAGTTGAATCTAAATTGAACTGAATATTTTCTTTTGTAAAGCTGCTCAGGGTTATTCTAATATCATTGAAATACTATTATACATTTATCATTTTTTAATATTTTTGAATATGTTTTTATTTCTACATTTTCCCTTTTTATTTTAAATTTTAATTTTAGTAATTTTGTTATGTTTTTGTCATTTGTTGTATTTTTTATGTCTATATAGATTATATATTTTTATTTCAGTTTTATTTGTTTAGTACATTCATTCAAACAAAATTAACTTTAGATTAATTTTAACAAACTAAAGTTAAATACATTTTGCATTAGGAACTAGATTAAATAAATTTAATTTTAAATCATTTTAATTTTTAATGTTTTTTTCAGTTAACATTTCATTATTGATTAATTTTACAACATTTACAACATTGATCTGAATAAAGTCATTATTTTCTTCTGTGGAACTGCTTTACAGCTAAAATCACAATGACGACGCAAGATGTAAACTCAAAGAAATTCAAAAGAATTCAAAGAAAATAGTCAGAATTGTGAGATTTAAACTTGCAATTGTAAGAAATTTTTATAAGTTATTAGATGTTATGCTTTGCAAAGCAGGTTGTAAACATTATTGGTTTTGATGTGTTAACTTTTGTTAATCTGAGTCTAAGCACCAGAATAGTCCCTGATAGTCTGAAATGTGCTTTAAGAACACAGATTTTACAATATACATCTTCCAGTGCTCCTTTGACGTGTGGTGTCCCTCAGGGTTCAATTCTTGCCCCGACTCTATTTATGATTTATATGCTGCCGCTGGGTTCAATTTTTAAGAAATATGGAATTTCCTTTCACTTATATACCGATGATACACAGTTGTATCTTTAATTTAATCCTGGTGATAAAAAATGCTTTAGAAAAGTTCTATGCATGCATTCAAGAACTTAAATGGTAAATGGACTGCATTTATATAGCGCTTTCAACAGACCCATGGCCATCCAAAGCGCTTTACAAGTTGCCTCACATTCACCCATTCACTCACTCATTCATACACCGACGGCACTTAAATTATGCCTTATGAATAATTTCTTGACACTTAATGAAGAAAAAAAAGTTTTTGGTTTTTGTTTGGACGTAGTGCTGCTCTGTCTTATAATGCTTATAACCTTGCTCTTGTTTATCTTGCCCAGTGGATTACTCCATGTGTAAAGAACCTGGGTGTTTTATTTGACTCTAGTCTAAAGTTCAACAAACAGATAAATAGTGTGGTCAAGTCATGTTTCTTTCATTTCCGCCGTCTGGCTAAAGTTAAAACTCTCCTTTTAACATAGACATTCAAAAAAGTCATTCGTGTTGCATGCATAAGTTAGACTTTTGAAATTTGCTGTACTATGGGATAAAGCCGTCTTATATGGTGTGATTACAATTAGTTTATAATGCAGGGGCCAGGAATACAAAATTTTAACATTGGTTTTTAAAACACTTCATAATCTTGCACCAACCAATCTCACTGAACTGCTGCATCCACACAAATCGGTGAAACCGCTCAGATCTAGGTTTTTAGGAATTGTAACCATTTCTAGGTCCAAATTAAGGCACTAAAGAGCTTTTGCAGTTGTTGGCCCAACACTTTGGAACAATCTCCTGGTTGCCAGTTGGTTGATTTTTCTTTGTGATATTATCATTTTTATTTATTATTTTATATTTTGTCTTGTTGTTTACTATGCCATGTAAAGCCCTTTGGTCAACCTCAAGTTATTTTACATCTGCTATATAAATATAATAAACAAACAAACAATTTGCAATTGTGAAAAAAAGTCCAAAACTGTTTTCTTGTTGGAAACAATCTTCTATATACACTGTTTATTTCTTTATACAAATTCAGAAGTGAGATTGCACTGTTAATATAAATCTAAGAATTTGATATGCAATGTTTGATTTATTTCTCACTCTTCTCTGAATATTTAAACGTGACACATATAAGGATGTGGTTTACCTGTGTTTATTCTCTCAGTGACTCTTGTCAATTAATTTCTACAGCGCTAGAATAAAACCGTCAAAGCGCATGTATTTACTGTGCGTTTCTTCTCTCAGGACGAGATTCTCACCGTCATTCGAAGAGTGGATGATAACTGGGCAGAAGGCATGCTGGGAGATAAGATCGGGATTTTTCCTATCTTATATGTGGAGGTAAGTGCACTTGAGTGTGTGTGTGTGTTAAAGGCTTTCCTTTAAATACAATAAAACTAAGAAACGCACTAGACTGCTGCATTATGTCGGCTTCTTTAGAGTTTCAAGGTTGAACTGCTTACGTAATTCACTATTAAATGCAACAATGAGCCACTTGTGCGGGTTGGAGACTGTGAGAGGCAGGTGTGTCGATTCAGAGCGCTGCAAGTGATGCATTATGGGTAAAGTGTATTGATTATATGAGCGTGATTGCAGAGATGTTCTGATGTCCTTTAGCAGGTTAGGGATATTTATCATGAATCAAACATTTACTTTTGAGAAATACATTTATCTGTGTGATGCACATTTAAGAATAACATTAAGATAAGAAATCTCTTTAAAAAGAGAAATATTTTAGAATAGTATTTTCAAGGCATAAAGGAATAGTGCACCAAAAAATAAAAATGTGCTGAAAATATCCTCACCCTCAGTTCATCTGAGATCAGGATAAGTGTGTTTCTTCATCAGGTTTGTAGAAATGTAGCACTGCATCAGTGTCTCAGGAATGGATGCTCTGCAGTGAATGGGTGCCGTCAGAATGAGAGCATCCATTGCTGAGACACTGATGCAATGCTACATTTCTACAAACCTGATGAAGAAACACACTCATCCTAATCTGGGATGACCTGAGGGTGAGGATATTATCATATAGTTGTTCACTCTCTGATCATTAGCTGTTGCCCATGCTTTGTTTCTTCTCAAAGTCATCGGCTGAATTTTGCTCATTTGGCTCATAATTCATGGATTTCTGTCAGATAGATTAGCACATGCCGAGTGCAGGAACTCGATCTCCTCTGCCTCTGCGATCAACGGTTGAAAGTTGGAAATGTGAATGTTGTTTATGTTTATCTTTTTTCTCCTCTTCACCTCATTTGAAGTCTGTCCTCGTGTCTCCCGCTGGGATGAGGCTCAGTCACGCTCGTGTTTTAATGATGTAAATGATGTAATCGAGCTGCTTGGCTTGATCTAATCTGGTAACTTCTCACTGGTGTTTTAATGCACTGTAAAGTGTAGCTCGGAGCTCCACTGCAGGGAATGCTGGGAAATGACTGGAGCACGAACAGTCAGCAATCAAAAGGAAAAAAAAGAAAGAAAATGCATGAGGATTATAATTAATTAGTAGTAAAATAATAAAGAAAAGAGAGAAATGTACATCATTAGTATTTTTCATCCTTAATATATATATTTTGTTTATTCATATTTATTCATATTTATTAACATGTTTGTTTACCTTTGCATTACAGTAATGAGAATCTGCAGGGAAAATGTGCTTAATTTTCATGAAAATGAAGTTGCAATCAAAAAATTGTTCTAAAACCAGCTTCATTTTCTTTACGAAACATTTTTTTAAATGTAATTCTTTGGATGTTTTTGACAGGTTTAGTGATGATAGTGTGTCTGTCTGCTGCAAATGCTTCTTTAAACACTGACGTGAACAAAGCAGGATCAGAGATTACTGTGGTGAGATCATGGTGAAGAGAGAGAGAGGAATGCTCAGAGTCACAGACGCCGCTTACAGCTTCATAAAACACACACACACACATGCGCACACTTATACACACTCTCACACATGCATTCATACACTCTTTTTCATACATACACACACGTTTGCACACACTTATACACACTCACACACACATGGATTTGTACACTCACACACACAATACACTCTTTTTACACTCACAGTGAGATAAACATACACTCTTGAGATAAACATACACTCTCACTACACACTACACATTCTCTCCCTCTCTGGTACACTCACGTACACACACACACACACACACACACATGCACTTATACACACATGCACACTCACGTGCACACATTTATACACACTTGCACATGCATACACACACACACGCTCAAGCGTGGGCTTTATTCGCTCAGATCGCGCTCGTGCGCGTCTGACAGCCTGTCATTATTCCGCTGAACATTTGCCGCTCTGTGGTTTTCTTTTTGTCGTCTTCCCGTGCCGTAATTACACGGCGTGATGGACTCTATTATTGGCACAATTAGCAGCACCTTGCATGCGCCGCGGCGTCTGAACTCTCGCTTCTCGCGTGACTAAAGCCGGAGCTTGACCTACTGTATATTAAGAACATTTCAAAGTTCACGCGCGCTGGGATCCTAACGAACCGGTGAACGGAAGCAACGTGGGTGACCCGCCAGAAACAACACGCAATGCACAAATCACATGATTTTTATTATTTCCACAATTGCACGTGTGACGTCAGCGCTAGTTTCTCTCTCGTTATTCCCTCCATCATTGTAATGTCAGATCGGTTGTAACGTGTCTGAGCGCGCATTATGCGTGCGATTAATTGGCTCTGACCACCTCATGTCAGAGTAATAATATCATGACCTTCAGAAGGCCTCACCATTCGTCCGCAGAGACCCACACTGCGTCTGTGGGGGGCCATCAATCTGCCTCATTTACATGCTATTTGCATATCATTAGCATATTTATGAATGCAGGACTGTGAGTTGAAACAAAGGGCTGTTTGTTCACTGCACACCGTCATGTTTGCTTTTGTTTGTGTTTCCATTCCTCAAAACATCAATTTGCATATTGTTTTCATTTTTATAGTAGGAGCATCTGTCATAATGAGTTCTGTTCTTTTAAGTGAAGCATAATATCACAGAATTCATCAAATTCATTGATACCTTTGATTTCCCACCAAAATGATGTCACTTCCTGTCAGATGATGTCATTGGCTTTAGTTTTGACATGGGGGATACAGAAAAGACCAAAATTGATCAAATAAAAGAATGTTACTAAAAATGTGTTTGGACAAAGAAAAAACGAAGAAACAAATGCACATGAAAACTCAA
This sequence comes from Cyprinus carpio, assembly GCF_018340385.1. Taxonomy (NCBI): domain Eukaryota; kingdom Metazoa; phylum Chordata; class Actinopteri; order Cypriniformes; family Cyprinidae; genus Cyprinus; species Cyprinus carpio. The sequence goes on along the minus strand of NW_024879272.1, from coordinate 49,844 downwards.
AGCTTTACAACTCGCCAAAATAAAAGTTCACTTTAACTTGAGGACACTGTTGCAGAAATATTTTACAGTACATTCGTTTTGAGTAATAAAACGTACTTCTTAAAATCATGAATTATATAATAATAATAAATAATAATACAACTTTATTTTTTTATAATATCAAATTACTTTTCTTTCACATTTTAATTTTAACATTAAACCTTGGTTGTGCAGCACGTTGTTTGCCAAATTATAAAAGGGATTGTTGCATTTTCTTTCATTACATTTTAAAAGATTAATTAAACTGTTTATGTTTTATGTCTTAATTTTATTACCACTGTTTATGATTAGAAATTTGTATTAAACTTTAAATCCTTAAAAACTAAAACAGGCAACACAGACGTAAAAAAAAAAAAAAAAGAAAGGAAAAAGAATCAACTATTATTGTGCAAATTTTAATACATAATAATAAGTTTTATTAATTGAATTGATTAGACATGCTTTTTGATTATTAAAATGCAATTAAACCATTAAAATGAAATACAGAAAATTTATTAATTGAATTGATTAGACATGCTTTTTGATTATTAAAATGCAGTTAAACCATTAAAATGAAATTTTGTAGGGCCCCAAAATTTTCTTTTTTAAACCTTTAATTATATGTTGAATTGATTAGACATGCTTTTTGATTATTAAAATGCAGTTAAACCATTAAAATGAAATACTAATTTAACCATTAAATGGTTCTGGTATTCAGAAAAAATAAAACTTAGTTTGGGAAAAAGATATTTAAAAAATATGTAGAAAAAAATGAATTTGGGATAAAATAAACAGAATTTGGCAAGAAACAAAAGAAAATGTGGGAAGAGAGAAAATAGAATCTAGAAAAAAAATAAATTTGGGAAAAGAGAAAACAGAATTCTGAAAAATAAAATCTAATTTGATCTCATCCTTACATGTGTGTTGATCAGCAGCATGAATCTGAGCATCTGAGGGTCTGTCAGATGAAGATGAGGACGGTGTGTTCTTCATCACTCTCCTGATGTTTGATTTACTGCAGACGGTTTATAATCAGCACAATGTGATGTTTGTGTTGATGATGCAGTGTATGACATTATTAAATCAGACAGACAGATGACTGTGGCAGTGAATCAGGCTGAGTAATTGCTTTAGTAATTCTGAGGGATTCTTCATCTGTTGGTGTGTGTATGTGTGTGTGTGTGTGTGTGTGTGTGTGTGTCTGTGTGTGTGTGTGCAGCAGGACTCGTGTGTTTCACACTATTCTATTGTGTTTCTATTGTATTTATTTTGTGTTGTGGTTTATGTTTGGCTACTCATGCAAATCAATTTCCCTGCAGGGATTAATAAAGTATCTATCCTATCCATCCTATCCTGTGTGTCTATATATATATACATTTAAGCTTCTCAGTTGAATCTGTAATGATGCTGTATTCTCTGTTCATTCATTCTAACAGCAAATATAAACTACTGATAAGAAGTTTGGCTTTTGAATGTTTCTGGAAGAAGTCTCTTCTGCTCAGCAAGGCTACTCTCTATGTGAATATCTGTTAAACTGTAATTTATTTTCTGTGATGTGCAGCTGTATTTTCAGCATCATTACTCCAGTCTTCAGTGTCACATGATCTTCAGAAATCATTCTAATATGATGATTTGCTGCTCAAGAAACATTTCTGATTATTATCAATGTTGAGAACAGTTGTGATGCACAATATTTCTGTGGAAACCATGATAGATTTTATATTTCAGGATTCACAGATGAATAGAAAGTTCAGAAGAACAGCATTTATTTGAAATAGAAATCTTGTGTAACTTTTAATCAATTTAATGCAGCATTGTTAAATAAAAGTATTAATTTCTTTTTCTTTCTTTCTTTGTTTTCTGTTTTCAACATTGATAACAATCAAAAAAGGAATTTCTGAAGGATCATGTGACTCTAAAGACACAAGTAATGAAGCTGAAAATTCAGCTGCGCATCGCAGTAATCAATTGGATGCTCATAAAAAGGTAATTGAAGTAATTTTTTCTGAGTTAATTTTTGCTGCATGGTTAAAAATATACGCTATTTTAGTTCCCGTCACTCCACAACAAATCATTTAAACTGAACAGTATTTGTAACGGCACAAGAATGAAAATATAACATTATAGTGTAACTTCACATACAAAATAAAAAGACAAATTATAGTTCCATTCATTATAAACAACATATAAATGTCAAGTCAAAATGAATTTATTTAAAGTGAAACTAAAACCGTGTTGTACGCACCTCTCTCATTTCAAATGTCAAATAATGCAGCCTTGCTGAGCAGAAGAGACTATAGCTGTGAGCATAAAGCACCCCTGTGGATTGCTCTGTTTGTCCTCAGCTGAATGAAACGGCGAAGCAGCTGATGGAGATGGACAAACCGTCCGCGAGCGCAGAAGCCGTCAGCTGTAATGGGAACGGTGCGCACAGACACGCCGAGGGGAAGAAGAACGCCAAGAAGCGTCACTCGTTCACAGCGCTCAGCGTGACGCAGCGCTCGGCCCAGGTGCTGGGAAACAACCGGCACTCGATGGAGATCAGTGCACCTGTGCTCATCAGCTCCTCGGACCCCCGCGCCGCTGCTCGCATCGCAGACTGCCCTCACCTGTCCTCCAGCGCACCTGCCACACAGGTACAGACACACACACCTGTCCTCCAGCGCACCTCCTACACAGATACAGACACACACACCTGTCCTCCAGGCGCACCTGTCACCTGCCACACAGGTACAGACACACACACCTGTCACACAGGTACAGACACACGCACACACACGCAGCGCACACCTGCCACACAGGTACAGACACACGTGCCTGACAGGTAGGTGCAGACACACGTGTCTGACAGGTAAAGACACACGCACCTGTCCTACAGCGCACCTGTCACACAGGTACAGACACACACACCTGCCACACAGGTAAAGACACACGCACCTGTCCTACAGCGCACCTGTCACACAGGTACAGACACACACACACCTGTCCTCCAGCACACCTGCCACACAGGTACAGACACACACACCTGTCCTACAGCGCACCTGTCACACAGGTACAGACACACACACAGGTACAGACACACACACACGCACCTGTCCTCCTGCGCACCTGCCACACAGGTACAGACACACACACACGCACCTGTCACACAGGTACAGACACACACACCTGTCCTACAGCGCACCTGTCACACAGGTACAGACACACGCACCTGCCACACAGGCACAGACACACACACCTGTCACACAGGTACAGACACACGCACCTGCCACACACACAGGTACAGACACACAATATTGGGCATTACATTTTATTATTGTATAATAAAATTATAAAATGGAATTTGTGCAAATTCCATGTTGCAGTTCAACTCTTATATTAGTGGAGGTCACTGTAAATGTCAAGTCGAAATGAATTTATAATAACTAAAACTACAATAAAAATGAATAAAAACTATATACACATGTATAGTGCAGTAATTAATCTAACTCTTGGTTGTCCATTGATTTACGATGTTGTCACTAAAAATGACAGAAACACAATAAAAACGGAAGATACAAGAATAAAAAAATGTATTGAAAATATAATTTAAAATATAATATTAAAAACAGCTGTAATACTATCTCACTGATATTGAAATAATAAAGATTATTTCTTTATTAAAAAAGTGTGAAAGCATGTCTTTATTATTTGAACTCAAATTTTGCTGTATTTTTCTTCTTTTATGAAACATTTTTAATCTACAGTATTTGACTATTATGACTAACTGATTCAAATCACATTTTCAAAATAAATGGAGAGTTATGGAGTTTTAGCTGCATGCGGCCTCTTGACCTCTGACCTGGGCTCAGCTGGTTGGTCCCAGTAAGAGTGTCAGGCTCCATTAGTGTTCTGAGGTCAAAGGTCAACATGAGAACCCATGAGGGTGAATCTCTGGAGTTTTGTCTGAGTGAAACAGACGGATCATGTAGAGTCCCAAGGTGCATTTCCAGCTCCCATAATGCATCCTGTCAGCAGCTGCAGAAGCCCATTAGTGACACGCTCAGAATCTCCATCATGTCCTGATCCATTGTCTTCACAGGACTCTTCAATCACAGCAAACGCAGGAGTTTCAGTTCCGCCGCGCATCACGTCAACAACCGGAGAGCTGCTCGCCGCCGCTAAAGTCCAGCTGCCTCTCAACATGTGAGTCCACATGATTTAATGCAGCACAGTTCACACGCTCCAGTACTCAAATATACCAGTGGAGTAAAATACACTTTACTTCGATACACTTGGTACACTTCGGTAATGTACTTAAAGTATTCTGTTTTTGTTCTTAATATACTAAAGATTATTCTTTAGTACTTTTTAAGATAATCTTAAGGACATCTAAGTTTACTCAACTGTGATTTTTTTGGGACACCATGAATATAAACTAATATGTGTCCCTGGAGCAGAAAACCAGTCATAAGTAGCACAGGTATATTTGTAGCAATAGACAACAATACATTAGGGCCTTTCGCACCGCTTTAGTTCCAGAACCATTTAAAGGGTTGCATTCGCACAGAGAGTGTGTACTAGGACGTGACCTAAGCCGGTCGACAGCGACATAATTTGTGCACGGCTTTCAACAATGAAAACAATGAAGAACAACGTTTACAACAGGAGGATGGAGCACGCTGTCGCAGCTGTGTTTTTGTTGTGTCTCGCGGGTTTCACAATAATGGACATGGAATGTCGACGTATACGAAAAGTGATTGAAAGAACGGAAAGGAGGACTAAGAGTCTCCAACGACAACTGGCAGTGCCACATTGCCTGCACTTCAGCATCCGTTCATCTATCACTGTTCATCATACTTGCGAAATAAGTTGACACAAGGTTTACAGTATGTTATACAGCGGTTTAAATCATTGCGGTTGAGGGCATTTTCGTACGCGTTTGACCAGTCAGCGTCTACTTACATCACGGGTAGCACCAGTTGTGCTGGTTAGACCCTGCTCCGCAGAGTAGGAGCCATTTTTCTGAAGGCAGTCCGGTACTAAAATCACACCCAGTTCCTGCAGTGTGAAAACGCCAGAAAGTGGGAAGTTCCACAGTTAGTTCTGGTATTATGAAAAGGTTCCCGCGGTGCTGTATGGGTTAATGTTATTGGGTTTTTTTTTTTAATGTTTTATTTTAATTAGGATATTAAGTAAAGATCATGTTCCTTGAAGATATTTCAACTTTAAAGGCGTTTTTTTTTTTTGCACCCTCAGATTCCAGATTTTCAAATAGTTTTATCAGCTAAATTTTTTAGTCCTATCTTAAAAAACTTTAGCAATTTTACTAAAGTACTACTGAAGTAGAAATATATTTAGCACAAAAATAAGAATGTACTACAAATGTACTTCAAGTATACTTTATTTTTACCTGGGATAATACACTTTATAAATGAATCAAGCATAAATGCAGGTGATCAGGTGATGTGTTTGATTGTGTCTGGATCATGTGTGTGTGTGTGTGTGTGTGAGAGAGAGAGTGTGTGTGTGTGTGTGTGTGTGTGTGAGAGAGAGAGAGAGTGTGTTTGATTGTGTCTGGATCGTGTGTGTGTGTTTGTTTTTTTTTTTTGTGTGTGTATGTGTTTTTTGTGAGTGTGTGTGTGTGTGTTTGGAGAGAGAGAGAGTGTGTGTGTGTGTTTGTGTGTGGTGAGAGAGAGAGTGTGTTTGTGTGAGTGTTTTGGTGTGTGTGTGAGGTGTGTGAGAGGAGAGAGTGTTGTGTGTGTGTGTGTTTATGTGTGTGTTTATGAGGACACAAATTTGTATAATGACATGGTTATGACATAGGTATTACAATGAGGAGGTGATTTATGAGGACATTTTCAGTGTCCCCGTAATTCAAAACGCTTATAAATCATTCAGAATGAGGTTTTTTGAAAATCCAAAAATGCACAAAGTTTCCTGTGAGGGGTTAGGGTGGTGTGTGGGTTGTGGGTAGGGCAATGTGAAAAAATACAGTTTGTACAGAATAAAAACCATTACGCCTATGGAGAGTCCCCGTAAACCACATATACCAACATGTGTGAGTGAGTGTGTGTGTGTGTGTGTGTGTGTGAGAGAGAGAGAGAGAGAGTTGTGTTTGTGTGTGTGTGTGTGTGTGTGTGTCTGAGTGTGTGTGTGTGTGTGTGTGTGTGTGTGTGATGTAGAGAAAGAGAGAGAGAGAGTGTGTGTGTGAGTGTTTTTTTGTGTGTGTGTGTGAGAGAGAGAGAGAGATTGTGTGTGTGTGAGTGTTTTTGTGTGTGTGTGTGTGTGTGTGGGGGAGACACACACACACTCCATCAGGACCACGGCTCACTGGTGAATCTCTCTCTTGGTTTCTGCAGATATCTGGCCATGTACGCTTACAAACCGCAGAAGGCGGATGAGCTGGAGCTGCGGAAGGGAGAGATGTACCGTGTGATGGAGAAGTGTCAGGACGGCTGGTTCAAAGGCACGTCGCTGCGCTCCGGAGCGTCTGGAGTTTTCCCAGGAAACTACGTCACGCCCATCTCCAGGTGAGCATTACTCAAACATCAGAGATACTGCAGCGCCCCCATATTCTCATCAGTGAGGAGGTTTAACCTTCTCAGCTCTCGCCATTAAAGATGTTAAAAATGCACCTGCATCTGCACACAAGTTTGTAGTTCAAGGCCATATCACACAGTTCTGACTTTACACCTCAGAATGCGAGTTTATGAGATTATTTTATTAGAATAGCAAGTTTGAGGATTTTTTTTCTCAGAATTGCATGTTTTTGAGAGTTTTCTTCTTGGGATTGTTAGTTTTTTCAGAACTTTGCAGAATTGCGACTTTGAGACTTTTATTCCTAGAATAACAAGTTTGAGACTTCTCAGAATTGCAAGTTTTTGATACTTTTCTTATAATTGCGACTTTGAGACATTTCTTCTCAGAAAGCGAGTTTTAAAGCAATTTTTCTCAGAAATGTAAGTTTATAAAACTTTTATGATATTTACCCCGGGTTTCACAGACCAGGCTTAAGCCTAGTCCCAGACTAAAATGTAATTCTGAGCTGTTTCAACTGAAAGAAACTTGCACTGATTGATCTTAAAATATATCAAGATGCACACCACTGATGTTTTTTATAAACTGATGTTTATAAAAACTACTCAGATGTCCTAACTAAGCTATTGCCTAAACCTGGCTTAACCTAAGCCCTTTCTGTGAAACCAGGCCTTATAATATTAAATAATCTTTTATTGAGGAGAGGCTGTAAATTATGCTTCTTTCAGCTGATCTTTGGGTTGTTTTGACTCACGGTAAAAGCACAAGCACATAAAACGACCCTAAATGAAAGCGCGACAGAAAGAATGCATTTCCTGCGAGTTCCAGATCCCTCTCTCCAGCTCGAGTCATAAATCAGGTCAGCGGCGCAGGTGCGCTTTAAATGTGCTGCTTTAATGTCGAGAGTTGAGAAGGTGAAATCGTTCTGCCGCTGCATTGATTAGCATGCTGCTGCTGTGTGTATAACCGCAGACATGAGTCTGGAGCGATGCATGCTCTGTCTGGGGTCACTCATTCATGGAATACTGCAATATGATGCAGTGTTTGAGGTGCATTACTGTAGAACATGTGATGACCTCAGACACACCTCTTTCAATCAGAGTTTAGTCTGAATGATCATTTTTAAATGTTTAGTCAGCAGACAGAGAGATTTTGGAATCATTCAGTATTAAACTACTAAAAGATCTGATTAAGAATACAGAAGGAAAGTGTTTCTGCAGTATCTGTATCACACACACATCTGCTATGCGTGACGGTTTTGTCATTGACTCAGCAGGTGATTTTTTGAGTTTTTTTTTTCTGAAATATATTTGGTATTAATCTGTCTCCATAGTGCTTCATCACATCAGGTTTTCATGAGAGAGTTTTATAAGAACTGTGAAGATCAAACTCATGAGATCTGGCATCATTTACTCAGGATGGTCACTCACGACTGTTTCAGATAGTGATGTATGATGTGGGGAATTAAAATAGTTTTTCAAAAATCATATTTATTAATTTACTAATTATTTCTATAATAACAATTATTATTAATTTGATAGTTATTGGTTTTATAGTGATTGGTTGTGATTTGTTTTATGTGATCTGATTAATAATTTTATTAATTGGATTTTCTATTAAATAAAAATTACAGTTACTTTTTATAGATTCCATGATTACATATTATTTATAAAACCGCAGTAACTCATTCTTCTTTTTTCTTTTTTAAAATTTCCATCCCAGAAATCCTGCTGTATGTCATCATGAAGCTTTGAATATATTCATAATGTAAAAACAGTCATGTACATATCATGCAAATCATTTTGATTTTAAATAATTTATTTTTATTTAAGATTTTTATGATTGAGTTAATTATTATAATTTTATCAACTCACAGATCTGCTGCAGTTCTTACATTAAGCTCAGTTTGGGAAGCCCTGGTTTAATTTAATGTTTAATGCACTTCATGATGTTGATATAAAATAATATATTTTATTTCGCTTAGCTTTTTTATATCAATATAGAACATTTAATGGCACGTTTAAAACAAATGAGGTAAAATGTAATTTAAAAGTAATCAGAATACATTTCCTAAATACCTAACTTAGATTACATTACTAATTCAGTTTTCATATTTTTGTAGTTTTAAAATTAAATGGTCATCAAGCATATTTGAGTCTCAGCATGTTCATAAACATTGCCAAAACCGCAAAATAAACTCTCAAACCCGTTAAACTCTTCATTATTCTGTATGTTTTAGGGTTTTAGTTATTATGTATTTTATTGTTTTGTGTATTGTGACATTTAAAGCTTCATGACTTCATTTGATCGGCTCTTCTGTGTTGCATTAATCATAATCAGACTGTAGTGAAGCTTCATAATAGAGACCGCCATTCACAAAAAATACATGAAACACATCATGTCTGGATGATGATCCACTGGACAGAGACACCGGAGGGACAATCATTCCCAGAGCTGAGGTTTGATGTGTTTACACACAACACCTGTCTGAAAACACACACACATTGTTGCATATGATGTGGTCTTTCTACAGTACACACAAATATTTTCCATTCGTGTTAACGTTGTAGTACCCATTTGTGTCCTCATAAACCATATCTGTGACCGTGGAGCACTAAACCAGTCATGAGGGTTAGTTCGGTGAAACCATAAGGGTCAATTCTTTTGAAAAATAATAAATAATCTCTCCATTGATGTGTGGTTTGTTAGGAGGACCAATATTTGTCTGAGATACAACTATTTGAAAATCTGGAATCTGAGGGAGCAAAAAAATCTAAATATTGAGAAAATCATCTTTAAAGTTGTTCAAATGAAGTTCTTAGCAATGCATATTACTAATCAAAAATTTAGTTTTGATATATTTACGGTAGGAGATTTACTAAAATATCTTCATGGAACATGATCTTAATATCCTAATGATTTTTTGTCATAAAAGAGAAATGTATAATTGTGACTCATACAATGTATTGTTGTCTATTGCTACAAATATACCTGTGCTACTGATGACAGCTTCTGTGCTGCAGGGACACAGATATAACACACACACACACTCGAGAGGATTCAGACTCATTATCTCTCTGCGTTCATCGCTTCACATGATATGTAGGTGTTTGTTTGCGTGTTGCACATGAAGTTCCTGCAGACGCAGCTTGATCAGAAGCTCCAGAGTGACGGCTCAGATTCACACGTCTAAAACTGGATCGCTCAATTTACACCTTATTTCAGGTGTTTTTCAGACAGCAGATGCAAAGGCTCATGGTTAACCGCGAACATCTGATGATTATAAAGAACAGACTCACGGAGATCCAGTGATGTTGATTCGACACAAATCCAGACTGAAACAATAAAGCTTTACCAAAAAAAAAAAAAAAACCTGGGAAAAGACTAAAGTCAAGCTACTCAATGTCATAAAATGATGTAAATAAAGAAAACATATTGTAGTTTATGAACAAATTCCAAAGACTTATAGTGGTGTTTTATTCTGCATGACATGATCTTGATCATCTGAACCTCATAAACTACAACAGAAACAGCCTGTTAACTGCTCTTATTGTGTATTTTTAATACTAGATGTGTGTGAGTGTGTCTGTGTGCGCATGTTTTTGTGACATATCAGGACACAGATTTGTATAATGACAAGGGGATGACAAGTTATTGTGTATTTTTAATACTAGATGTGTGTGGGTGTGTGTGTGTTTTCAGGACATTACCCTATGTCCCCACTTTTCAAAATGTATTAGAAATCACTAGTGTTGGGGGGGAATGCATTACAATGAACGCGAGTTACTTAATCAGATTACTTTTTTCAATAACTAGTAAAGTAACGCATTACTTTTTTAATTTACAACAAGAAAATATCTGAGTTTACTGGTTTTTAAAAAAAGTAACGCCAGTTTTCTTTGTATTCCCATTTTTTGACTGACAAGCCTCCTGTTCCCATATTGGGAGAAATCGGAAAGTATGGAGGCGTTGTGTGTGCTGTGTGAACATGATGTTACTGTATTTTCTAGACTAAATGTGGAATGTGCATTAATCATCCCACTCACACAAAAAAAAAAAAACAAAAAAAAAACAGATTTAGTATTCATCAAAATTAATCAAAACAGTGAAATGCAAACTCAGTATATGACACAAACCTGCAATAATTAAATATATTAAATAACACAAATGTATCTATTCCCATTTTATTAACAGTGTCTTTGCTGCTGACCTTTAATGATCCAGTTCAAACCATACTAATAATCAAAAATGACTTTAGATAAACTAACAGTTGTGCTTCATTGTTTTTTTTTATTGCTGAAGATGAAACCTTCTTCTCCTGTGTTCTACTGTACAGACGTGAATTTACTGTTCCTTCAGCCTGAGGTTTATTCATTACACTTTTTTTGGTGTGAAAGGGCTTTTACATTTTGCTATAAATAGAACTTCTTATATTAAAAACAATCAAGCCCTGCTCATATTTAAAAAGTAACGTGAAGTAACGCAAAAGTATGGAACACATTACTTTCCATAAAAAGTAACTAAGTAACGTATTTAGTTACTTTTTTAGGAGTAAAGCAATATTGTAAGGCATTACTTTTAAAAGTAACTTTCCCCAACACTGGAAATCACACAGAATGGAGTGTAATGAAAATCTGAAATAGCACAAAGTTTCCTGTAAGGGGTAGGGTTGGTGTAGGGTGATAGAATATACAGTTTGTACAGAATAAAAACCATTACACCTATGGGATGTCCCCAGTTTCCACAAAAACACACCTGTGTGTGTGTGTGTGTGTGTGTGTGTGTGTGTGTGTGTGTGTGTGTGTGTGTGTGTGTGTGTGTGTGTGTGTGTGTGTGTGTGTGTGTGTGTGTGTGTGTGTGTGTGTGACCAAATGTCTCCACAAGGATAGCAAAACCTGAAATTTTTGACATTTCTGGGACTGGCCTGTGGTCCCCACGAGGGAAAAAAATGATTAAAAATAGTAAATTATGTTTATGTGAAAGTGTAAGAATGCAAACCGGTTTTCTGTAAGGGGAAGGTTTAGGGTTAGGGGAGAGAAAATATAGTTTGGTCAGTATAAAAGTAATAGAAGTCAGTGGAAAGTATTCAGAATTCACGTATTCAGAATTGTGTGTGTGTGTTTTGTGTGTGTTTGGTTCGCCGTGGGTCAGACGCGCTCATGCCTCTCTGGAGCGGCTCAGGCTCAGGCTCCTGGATCCCCGGGCTCCGCCGGTCCCTCCAGTCCGGTCCTGCTGGCGTCTGCGTCCCGCTCCAGCACACCGCTCAGCAGCCCGTCGTCTCCGCAGCTGCATCTGAAGAACTGCCTGCGCATGTGCAGCCAGCAGACGGTCAATCAGGCGCGCTCCGCCTTACAGCTCGGTGAGATACTGTGTGCACTCACTCACACACACACACACTGCTTACAGCAGACGCACACACACACGCACACACAACACACACTGCGCTCCGCCTTACAGCTCGGTGAGATACTGTGTGCACTCACACACACACACACACACGGGGTTAGGTGGAGCTTGTTAAGCTTGGAGGTATCTTGTTAAAGCGTTTCCAGCTCAGATAAGACGTCTGCTGTAATGAAGACTGGCAGTAATTGCAGGGGTGCATTCTCACAGTTCTTGAACTTTGAAGAGCGATGTGAAGCTGGTGCAGCGGTTAAAGCGTTTCCAGCTCAGATAAGGTGTGTGGGATGGATGTGGTTTGTTTATTAACAATAAAAGTGATGAATACAGTGTCAGAGGGGTACAAACTGTTTCACATACAAGATATAAAAAGCTTCCCATTTAAATGAGTTGATCACTAGATAAGTATAAAAACACACTCGGAACACACATGGAAAAGTCAAAACTCTGTTGTTGTGAAAATACATAACAGTAGACTTGCTAAAGAATCAGAATCAGAAATACATATTTCTTGATACAAATATATACAATATATACAATATATATATGTATATGAAAATATGAACAACTACCTATTGTTTATGAGAATATGAAGTGCTATCTCTCATTTAAAAGAACCAAAAGTGCTGTTCAGCAATCTTTTTTCTGTTTACCCTGTGTAAGCTTGATAGTGACATGGGTCTGACAGGACTGTGACTGAATACTGCTAAATTTTGCTTACTTGCGCCCTGAAAAGGGAGAATAAAACGCCCACGCAAAGCTTTTTCTCTTGTGGTATAAATAATGTAACAATTTACTGTTTTTTAAACATTAAAATAATATACACTTTTCTTTCATAGTTCTTCAACAGGTATGCAAACAATGTCATCCTTTCTCACTTTTTTCTCCTCAACAGGTAACGTTACAATCAAACACAACAGGTATCCACAAAAGTAATTCAGCTAATCAACAAAACAATGCTTAAAATATCAAAATAAATTGCACTGGCAATAAGCCCATAATTACACTGCTTAACAATGGCAATTTGTCCCCCCTCCTCGTCAATTCCCTGCCTTCTTCATCACAGTTATGTTATACATTGCATGCCACATAACCGAATTTAGCTAGCTGCTGAACAATATCCCAATAATAGCAATTAGCATTGTCTAAAAATCAAAATATAATACCGCAAACACATTTGACATGTCAACAAAACAATAACAGAACATCTTTCCCAAACACATATCTCAGCTTATTTAAAAAAAACCTCGAAAGGATACACACTCATTCAAAGTACCTGGAAAAGGGAGATGTAAATAACCATAACCATAAGTTTCCCGCCTCCTCAGCACGAGCTGACCGATAAATCTTACAACACACCAAGAGAGGCGGGACTTAAGGCAGAACACCATCATCAGCCGTCACCATTGAAGCCGGTGTCCATGTTTGAATGGGAGGGGGAGAGGAGGCAGCCGCAGCGAGCGCAGACACAGAGCGGCCAGAGAAACAACAGAGGAGGTGACTGTAGTAAGCCATTTGTGCAAAACTGCGGAAAAACTGCAGCAAAAAGTGCGGGTGTTGAACCTCTCTCACCGGGAAAAGTGTGGGTGTTAAAACACCCACATCCCCCCACGGGTGCGACGCCCCCTTGCAGCGGCGCAGAACGAGATCCGTGACATCATTTCCTCTCTCATGATGATCTGAACACACTACAAACACCAGAGTCTGATGAACACAGAGCTGATCATGTGTCTCTGCAGTGCAATACTTTGAATTAAAGCATCTGCTGAATGCATAAGTCTACACTGATGAACACAGAGCTGATATATATATATAGATATATATATATAGATAGATAGATAGATAGATAGTAAAACTATATATTTAAATAAATAAATATAAATTAGAATATATATATAATTTAAATAATATATTAGAAATAAATATAAATATAATTTTTTTCAATCATTAAATCAAGCTTTTATTTTCTCAGAAAACCACAGAAGCCCTTAAAGCTTCTCTTATGCTGACAGCAGCCGGTTTATAAGTGCTTCTCATTACAAGTTTGTAAAGATATAATAAACCCAAACCCACAGACAGAGTAAACACGAGATCATGAGCTGCTTGCATATAAATGAACACAGTGACATGCTTTTCTCTGAAACACAAGTGTATCTGTGTCCCTGCAGCACAGAAGCAGTCATCAGTAGCACAGGTATATTTGTAGCAATAGACAACAATACATTGTATGAGTCACAATTATACATTTCTCTTTTATGACAAAAATCATTAGGATATTAAGTAAAGATCATGTTCATGAAGATATTTTTGTAAATTTCCTACAGTAAATATATCAAAACTTAATTTTTGATTAGTAATATGCATTGCTAAGAACTTCATTTGAACAACTTTAAAGATGATTTTCTCAATATTTTTTGCACCCTCAGATTCCATACATCAATGGAAAGCTTATTTATTCAGCTTTCAGATAATGAATAAATCTCAATTTTTTTTTTTTTTTTTAAAAAGTACCCTTATAACTCGTTTGTGGTCCAGGGTCACTTATATTAATTAATTAAATTTGATAATTGCAATAATCCATTGATTTTATTCTGATTAATCATGCAGCCCTAGGTTGGAATGACTATGAAAAGTTCATGTTTTCATCAGCTTGTGTTTGTGTATGAATGCTGTATTACTGTCAGTCCACAGTCCCCCGGCGAGCAGCAGCAGTCCATCTCGTTCCCCGGCACGGGCCCCGTCTCATGCCGCCTCCACTCGACCCCTGAGGCCCCTGAGCTCCGTCGCCGCCGCCATCACGCCTCCGAACACCAGCGCGGTGCATCTGAACAGAGCGGAGCCGTCCTCACCTGCACACGCAGACGCAGCTCTGCACAAACTCGAGGACAAGAAGCTGGAGAAGGTCAGTGCTGCTCACCAATCCACCTGAGACTAGAACAAACATGACTGTTCATGGAAATTACGGTGAAATCAAATAAAATACTAATGTGACCCCGGAGCACAAAACCAGTCATAAGGGTCATTTTTTTTTTAAATTTAAATCTATGCAAGCTGAATAAATAATCTTTCCATTGATGTGTGGTTTGTTAGGAGGACAATATTTGTCTGAGATACAACTATTTGAAAATCTGGAATCTGAGGGAGCAAAAAAATCTAAATATTGAGAAAATCATCTTTAAAGTTGTTCAAATGAAGTTCTTAGCCATGCATATTACTAATCAAAAATTAAGTTTTGATATATTTATGGTAGAAAATTTACAAAATATTTTCATGGAACATGATCTTTACTTAATATCCTGGCTTGCATGATCTTTACTTTACTTAAGAGCTTAACTTACTTTTTATGATAAAAGAAAAATTTATAATTTTGATCCATACAATGTATTGTTGGCTATTGCAACAAATATACCTGTGCTACTTATGACTGGAAGCATGTGTATATTAGATGAAAAACTGAAACAAATGGGAACTTTTAACAAGTGTTGGGGGTAATGCATTACAAGTAACACGAGTTATGTAATCAGATTACTTCACGTAACTAGTAAAGTAACGCATTACTTTTTAATTTAGAAGGAAATATCTGAGTTACTTTTCGAAATAAGTATCTCCAGTTACTTTGTTTCTCATGTATTGAGTGACAGCTCTGGTGTTGCCATGGTGACAGAAATCATGAACTAAATATGAACATGTGTTTACTCAAAAATAGATTCAGTGTTCCTCACAATCAATAAAAACATGTTGTGATTGTTAATGGAATTATGAGTAACATCAAAAATTAAGATTACAACTAAAAATAAAAGCTAATTCAAAAACATTATAAAAAACTATAATAATATATAAAGAATAATGAAATAAAATATGTTGAATGTGTTTACTTTAATAATCACAAAAGTATCTGTTTCTAAAAGCTCATAAATGTGAATACTAAAATGTAATTTAACCATTAAAACTGAATCCAGAAAAATTAAAACCGAAAAATAAAACAAATTTCTGGAGCGGGCACAAATGTGAAATTTGCTGAAGCAGGTGAGCAAATCAGCTAAAAATCCGTGAATATATTTCTGTCAGACAAATAGTCTCAGAGTTGAGATGTTAAAGCCTGTATGGGATGCGTGTGATGAACATGAGCTGGAGGCGTGATCACAAGCGTTAATTATGGGCTGTTAATGAACTCTTAGTCTAAAATAAGAGACACGCGTCATGTGATCTCGTCTCAACACTAGTACTGATCTTTCTGATGTGGTAGAATGAAATGTGAACATATCTTGAGCTCATATTCACCAAAAACCTTATTTCAGTCATGACCACTATCGTCAAAGATGACTGACAGCAGACAGTTTGGACTGGCGGTATGGTTCTGTTCTGGGCAAGAACTCACTGCGCATCCATGTAGTCTAGCATGCATAAGAGCAGGGAGAGCATTAATAACCCCCCAAAACAAAACCATATGCCATATCCCCGACACAAAATGACATTGAAAATATCAAAGCCTTAAGCAACAAGCATGCAGCCCTCACTCAATGAAGGAAACAAGAATGTTGCCAAAAACCCACATAAGCCATAGCCACAAGCATGTAGCCCTTACACAGATGACCTGACGAGTATGTTGTGCTGTGACAGGTGTCTCATCCCCATTTGAATTCATTTTTCAAAGAAACTTTAACTAATTATTAAAATATTTACAATAATAGGCCGGTCATGCTGCTGCATTAGGGAAGCGAGGAGCATGGAGACGAAGGAGATTTAACTGAACAATTTTTAATCAATCAAAACACAGGAAACAAAGGGAACACAGGGAGCACAGGGAACACAGGAAACACAGGGAACACGGGAAACACGGGGAACAGGGGAACGGGGAACACAGGGGAACACGGGAAACCCGACGAAAAGGGAGGGGAACAGGAAACACGGGGAACACGGGGGAACAGGGAAGGGAAACACAGGGAACACAGGAAACACGGGGGGAATACAGGGAAACACGGGAAACACGGGGAACACAGGGGAACACAGGGAACACAGAAAAGGAGGGGGGGGGGAACACAGGAAACACAGGGAACACGGGAAACACAGGGAACACGGGGAACGCAGGGAACACGGGGAACACAGGGAACACGGGAAACAAAGGGAACACGGGGAACACAGGGAACACGGGGAACACACACGGGGGGAAACATGGGGAACACGGGGAAACAAAGGGAACACGGGGAACACGGGGATCAAATGGAAACCGGGGGAACACGGGGAAACACAGGGAAACACGGGGAAACACGGGGAACACAGGGAACACGGGGAACACGGGAAACACGGGAAACAAAGGGAACACGGGGAACACAGGGAACACAGGGAACACGGGGAACACGGGAACACAGGGAAACACGGGGAAACACGGGAACACAGGGGCACACAGGGAACACAGGAAACACGGGAATACAGGGAACACGGGAAACACGGGGAACACGGGGAAACAAGGGGAACACGGGGAAACACAGGAACACAGGGAACACAGGGAAACAGGGAACACGGGGAACACCGGGGGGGCACAGGGGAACACAGGGAAACGGGGAACACAGGGAACACGGGAAAACAAAGGGAAACAACGGGGGAACACGGGAAACACAGGGAACACGGGGAAACAACAGGAAACATGGAACACGGGCGAACACAGGAAAACAAAGGGAACACAGGGGGAACACAGGGAGCACAGGGAACACAGGAAACACAGGGAACACGGGAAACACGGGGAACACAGGGAACACAGGAAACACAGGAAACAAAGGGAACACGGGGAAACACAGGGAACCCGGGGAACAAAAGGGAACACAGGGAACACGGCGAACACAGGGAACAAAGGGAACACGGGGAACACAGGAAACAAAGGGAGCACAGGGAACACAGGAAACACGGGGAACACAGGGAACACGGGAAACACGGGAAACAAAGGGAACACGGGGAACACAGGAAACACAGGAAACAAAGGGACGGGGGAACACGGGGAAACACAGGAAACAAAGGGAACACAGGGAACACAGGCGAAACCAACAAAGGGAACACGGGGAACACAGGAAACAAAGGGAACACGGGGAACACGGGGAACACAGGAAACAAAGGGAACACGGGAAACAGGGAACACGGGGAACACAGGGAACACGGGAAACAAAGGGAACACGGGGAACACAGGAAACAAAGGGAACACGGGGAACACAGGAAACAAAGGGAACACGGCGAACACAGGAAACAAAGGGAACACGGGGAACACAGGGATCAAATGGAACATGGGGAACACAGGAAACAAAGGGAACACGGGGAACACAGGGATCAAATGGAACATGGGGAACACAGGAAACAAAGGGAACACGGGGAACACAGGGCAGGCAGGAGACACATGAAGGACACAGCATGGAGGTACAAAACCAGAGCAGGGAATCTAGGGCAGACAACACTATAAACACTGAACTAAACCAGGGATAATTAACAAACACAGGTAAATCACGTAAAGCAATAAGACAAGAGATAAAACTAGGTCACGGAGCAAATATAAAATCATATATAAAATCAGCTAGTTACTTGCTAATCATGCAAGTAACGTGTTAGTAACATGCTAGTGACATGCTAGTTACTTGCTAATCATGCTAGCAACATGCTAGTAACATGCTAATCATGCTAGAAAAATCCAAGTGACATGTTAGTAACTTGCTAATCATGCTAGAAACATGCTAGTGCCATGCTAGTTAATCATGCTAGAGACATGCTAGTCACTTGCTAGTCATGCTAACAACATGCTAGTTACTTGTTAATCATGCTAGCAACATGGCAGTAGCATGCTAATCATGTTACCAACATGCTAATCATAATAGCAACATGCTAGTTACTTGCTAATCATGCCAGCAATATGCTAGTAACAGGTCAACCATGTTAAAAACATTCTAATTATGCTAGAAACATGTTATCAACATCTATCTAATCTATCTAAATTTTTAACTTCAGGCTTTTACAAATGCTTTTAACTTTTAGGCTATGTTTTCTCAAGCCAACCCAAAGTTTGTCTTGACAAACTTTTTATTATCTAGTTTATTATTATTATTAAAAAATAAAAAATAAAATAGGGCCATATGAAATCCAATGTATTTTTTTCCAAAATTATTTTTCCCCCAAAATTATCTTTTAATAATTTACTTAAATTTAAATAAAATAAAAAAATCATGTCTAATCGATTGAATTCATGAAACAGTAATAATTTATTCAATCTTTTACAATAATAGGGCCATTTTAATTGTTAAAACTTTTATGATAATAGGGCCATTTGAAATGTTTTATTTTATTTTTTAATTCTTTTGTTTGTTTTAATATCAAAAGATGGATAGTCAAATGAAGACATAAATCATTAACAGTTTAATTAAACCTTTAAAATGTTGTGAAATGTCAATTTTAAAAATTACTTTTAATTTTTGGCAAACAGAGTGCTGCTCAACAGGTTTGCTGATAAAATTAAAACACGGGAGATTTTAATTTAATTATTATTATAAGTACATTCTACTGTACAGTAGGAATATAGTTCTGTCATAATTTCATCAAGTTAAACTGAACTTTTATTTTGGCGGGTTTGGGTTATTTCTCCAACAGTGTTTTTCTGACTGGATTCTGGTTTTGCTGAAATCATTGGGCTGTATTCCTGTGTGTTTTCTCCCAGAAAGAGAAGAAGAGCAGCGGTCTCCTCAAGCTTCTCTCCGGAGCCGCAGCAAAAAGGAAGTCTCGCTCTCCGCCGTCCGTGTCTCCGACGCACGAGCCGTCCGCTCACAGCCGAGCCGGATCCTGCCCCATCGAGAGCGAGATGCAGGGTGCGATGGGAATGGAGCCGCTGCACAGAAAGTCCGGATCGCTGGACCTCAACTTCTCCGTGTCTCCGCCTGCGCGACAGCCCTGCTCCTCCTCGCCGCTCGCCGTCCGGCCCGAGCCCAAGCCTCTGTCCCGAGAGAGGTGAGTCCAGCTTACAATATTCACCCCATTCAAGATCTAAATGCACATTTCAATGCATGAATTTAAAGGCTCATGAAAGCCTAAAACACATTTTTGGAGATGTTAACGTACAGTATATACAGGTTGCACATCACTGAAAACAACAACAGCACTCATTATGTCTATTATTATAACATGTGTCCCTGCAGCACAGAAGCAGTCATCAGTAGCACAGGTATATTTGTAGCAATAGACAACAATACATTGTCTGGGTCACAATTATACGTTTCTCTTTTATGACAAAAATCATTAGGATATTAAGTAAAGATCATCTTTTGTAAATTCCCTACCGTAAATATATCAAAACTTAATTTTTGATTAGTAATATACATTGCTAAGAACTTCATTTGAGCAACTTTAAAGTGCCCCTATTATGGGTAATGAAAGGTTCATATTTTGGTTTTGGGAGTCCCCAACAACAGGTTGACATGCATGCAAGGTCAAAAAATATGCATTTTTTTTTTCCTTTTTTGCTCAATGACTTTCAGATGATGCATGAATCTCATTTTTAAAAAATTGACCCTCATGACTGGTTTAGTGCTCCAGGGTCACATATACTCATTTGAATGCATGAATTTAAGACATGTAGCAAGCATTTTTAATGCAATTTTATGCATTTTAGTTAAATAAATAAAAGAAAAATCAATGCACTTTAAGCACCAGGTTTGTTTTTGAACATTTCTTTACAGCACGGTGCTGTTTGGTTTGTATCTATCCGCTGCTGCACCCTCTGGTGGACTGATGGTCTAAAACGACTTTAAATAAAAGAAGTTTCTTCTGCTTACCAAGGCATTTGATGTGATGTGAATATCTATTATACTGTAATTGATTGCGGAGTCAGTATCTCCAGATCTGGGCTGTCAAACTAAAATCAGCTTACAATATTCATCCAATTCAAGATCTAAATGCACATTAGAATGCATGCATTTAAAGAGTCATGAAACCCTGAAACATTTTTTAAAATGTTAACATACATGTACAGGTTGCACATCAGTGAAAACAATAAAAGTACTCATAATGTTTATTATTTAGGGAAAGTGGTTATTTTTTATTTTTATTTTTCCTTTTTTTGGAGCTACATCATCAGTTTTCTGAGCTTTTCTCATTATTATTCATGAGAATGAACTCTTATGATCCAGTCACTGCGCTGCATTATGTATGAGGTTGTTTTATAGCAGAGAATACAAATCTAAATGCACATTGGAATGCTAGAATTTAGGATGTTGTAGCAAGCATTGAAAAAAAAATGTCAAAGTTTAATCTTTTTATTTTTGCAATTTTATGCATTTTAGTAAAAAAAAACAGTAAATGCACTTTAAAAACCCAGTTTGTCTTTGAACAAAACATTACAACATGATGCAGTGTTAATTTTCTTCTGTTGCGCCCTCTTGTGGAGTGTTTGGTGTGTTTACTAGTACTGAAATATATACTGTAATTTAACTCATAAATCTTATTTTATCATTCAGTTTTTGAAAATATTTCATATTTATACACTACCAGTCAAAAGTCTGGCATAATTTGGATTTTCCTTTAATGAAATAAGTTTCTTCTGCTTACCAAGGTGAAATTAAAGCTGTGAAATATTATTATATAAAATATTATTATACTTAAAACAGCTGTTTTCTATGTGAATCTCTGTTAAAGTGTAATGTATTTCTGTGATGTGCAGCTGTATTTTCAGCATCATTACTCCAGTCTTCAGTGTCACATGATCTTCAGAAATGCCTTCGCTGTCACTTTTCATCAATTTAATGCATCCTTGATTAATAAAAGTATTTATTTTGTATTTTTTTAATTGTACTTACCCAAAATTAGTGTACTGCTATTTCCACACAAAAAATTAATCATATTAGAATGATTTCTGAAGATCATGTGACACTGAAGACTGGAGTAATGATGCTGAAAATACAGCTGCACATCACAGAAATAAATTACAGTTTAACAGAGATTCACATAGAAAACAGATGTTTTACATTTAAATAATATTACAAAATTTTGCAGTATTTTTAATCAAATAATGCAACCTCAGAGTGCAGAAGAGACTTCTTTAAAACGTTTTTTAGAAAGAGATCTGTTTCTTGTATTTGAAAGCTTATTGAATGCATATTATTCAGTCCTGTGTGAATGTTTCTTCTGTTATTAACCTCACTGAGTGCAGTTTTCTGTCTCTGTGCATCAGGTACCGTGTGGTTGTGCCGTACCCCCCGCAGAGTGAAGCAGAGATCGAGCTGAAGGAGGGAGACATCGTGTTTGTGCACAAGAAGAGAGAAGACGGCTGGTTCAAAGGCACTCTCCAGCGCACCGGCCGGACAGGCCTGTTCCCCAGCAGCTTCGTGGAGAGCTTCTAGAAGATCAGAACCAGCCAACAAGCTCCAAACGAGCATCTCTACTGCCATCGTCCTCCTCACACATCCGTCAGGAGGCCTTTCACAAGACAGATCCAGCTCAGATAGTGTCTTCATCTCCATCAGATCCTGACAGAAGCTCAGAGACGCTGGGAAATGATTCCTTCAAACCGGTTCATCCTCAGATTCCCGTGCGAGATCTCGTGTTTTATTCCCGTCTTAAATCAGCAGATCTGAATGATGACGACACGACGAGGATGTTATTTATCGCTTATGATAAGATGTGAATGTAGGGAGTGATGAATCTCACAGAACCTGAAAAAACCAAGAGTGGCATATTTCACACCAAAATCAAGAGAGAAAAAAAGAATGAAAATAAAAAATATAAATACATAACAATAACGAACTTAATTATATTTTGCATAAAGCAATTAATTTTTTTTTTTTTGCATAATTTTTTTATTATTTGCCCACTAGATTCTCATTACTAGTGGAAAAAAAAAAATTCATGATATATTATTTAAATGGTAAAATATTAATGCAGCATGTTAGTATCAATGTAGTAGTGCCTTTATGCTCATTCAAATATATATAAAAATGCATTACAGGAATTACACTAATGAGAGTTCAGGGTTAAATGTGTGTAATTGTGAAAATAACGTCACTACAGTGATTCACAATATTACCATTTTTACAGTATTCTTGATCAAAGAAATGCAGCCTTCGTATATTAAATTTTTTTCTTTCTTTTAATTTTGTTTTTTTATTTTAATTTTGTATTTTTTTATGAGATTGATTTATTTTGCCTGTTTTTTGTAATGAAAGTTTGTTTACAGTGAGACTCTTAGTGAAAGCACAAACTCCGTTTATTTGATTGTTTTCTATGCCGGATCTGTCTTTCCTAGAGCATCATGGGATGTGCATGCTGGTTTCCTGACACTGTTTGTCTCTTGTTTACTGAGTGTCACTGTGTTGAGCTCCACAGACACAACTATTTTCACTTTGATTCATGAATTTTCCATGTGCTCAGCGTGCCGTAGGCCAGAAACAGACTTTACACGAGCACACAAACACGTTCCGGCTCTGTCGAACATAATTAATGTGATCTTGTGTTACTGAGGACGTTTCCTTCAGATGTCCAGGTCTTTAAAGCAGATGTGTGATTATTCAGATAGCTATAAACATCAAACAGCTTTACGATAACTCACTCAGAACTGTTGCTCTTTTATGATCTGAAAGAGAAAACTGACCAGCATTTCACACCAGGGTTACTGACATTATATCTAAAATATTAAAAACATTTTTGTTAAATGGGGTATGAAATGTTTATGAGTGAAATGGCTTCTCAAACAAGAAAAAAATGTAAGGCAGGATTTAATTTGGTCTATCAGGAATTGATTGGATCGTTGTCAAATTTTAAATAATTTAAAATAAACACTGCAATACAAAAAAAAAGAAAAAAGAAGGATTAACTTTAATTGAAATAAAGTTAAAATAAAGTAAAATATAAATATTAGAAATGTTACAAATGTTGCATTGGCAGTTAACTGAAATACAAAATTTCAAGCACTAAAATTACTAACTGAAAATAAAAACTAAAACTGAAAAAAAAAGAAACCTAAATAGTATTATAATATAACAAATGTTTATAACAAATGCAAATAACTTTAAATAAAAAATAAAGTAAAATGAAAACTGAAATACAAAAAATAAAAGCCAATTCAAAACATAAATAACAGTAAAATTATAAGTAAAATTATTAGTAAATCTCTGCTGTAACTAATGTTTTCTGACACTTTTCAAAGTGAATCTGAGCATTTGTTTCTGTGCTTGTGTAGAGTTTGTTTCGGGCTTTAAGAGAGTTGAGCATCGTGTGTTAGAAGTGTGTCTGGATCTGAGTTCAGCACATCTTTATTTCTACAGATGAACGAATGAACAGCACATGACGCTCAGGACAGATTCAGAAACCGACCAGCATCCCAGCGGCGTCTGAAGCACAAACTCACCTTTACACACAGAGGACTTCAGTCAGAGCTGACCACACGCTTCATTTCAGCAAATTAATGACAGGAGCTGCTCTTTTGTGTGCTTGTTCAGACAACAAAACTTTTTTCTCGCAATTGCCAGTTTATGTCACAATTCTGAGTTTTTTCTTGCAGTTGTGAGTTCACATTTCGCTATTCTGATTTTTTTTTTCTCTTCTGAAATTCTGACCTTTTTTTTTCTCGTAATTCTGACATTTTTCTCACAATTGCAGGTTTATATTTCACAATTCTGGCTTTTTTTTCTTGCAAGTCTGACTTTATAACTTGCAATTGTGAGAAAAAAGTCAAAATTTTAAAATGAAAAGTCGTAATTACCTCTTTTATATTTTATTCATTGGCAGAAACAGGCTTCAGTGGTAAACGTCCCATTCCTCTGCAGGCTTGTACTCAGACTGAAGCACAAAACAAGCATCTGAAGGTCAGAGAGACACATTTCTGGATCCGTGGAGGTTACGGATGATCAAAAGCATCACATGGATTGAGTCATGAGCACATGGATTGTTCCCACATTACTAGCGTTGAAGTCAATGTTTTTGGATGCTGGATCTTCATAAGCACAAGATGCATTCCCACAAGTGACTCCTGGCTTCGATTCTATTTCTTTGGATGGATTCCTACTGTGTTTTATTCTCATGGTCTGTATGTCGTGCTCTTTTATCAAATCATTATGGATTTGATCATGGTGCCATTTTTCCTCACTTGGAGTTTCGGCACAAGTGCCACTTTGCTCACCAAAAGACAAGCACACGTTGGTCTCCATGTTGGAGATGATGGATGGTCATGGTTCCTGCTTCTGAAAAGAGGAATAATTCACCTTCAGATGATCATTCGGTCATTATTTACTCTCGTCATGATGTTATTTTCACAGGCGAACACATAAAGGAGAATTCCTGAAGTGCAAATCTTGTTGTTGTGTTAGAAATAACATCTTAAATAATGGCAGAATGATTCAGGTGAATGTTTCAGAATGAACTGATCATACGGTGGACTTTCACACGACTGCATCGAACCGAGAAGCTCTATATGATGACATATTTATATGCTATTGGTGCTAGAGTGGAGATGTTGGGGAATATTTCCTCAAGCACTTGTTCTCTGGTATTTGACATTGTTTTCATTTACACATTGTCTTATATTGAATATGATGATAATGTGGTTTGTTTTGTTTGTTTGTCAAGTACATTTAAGCAATAAATGCCTTTGATTCAAAACAATGATTCGTGGAGTTATTCGTATACAGTGTTGGGGGGATAACACATTTCAAGTGACGTAATCAGATTACTTTTTTCAAGTAACTAGTAAACTACTGTACAGATGTGAATTTTTATTTTCTTCAGCCTCATGCTTATTCATTTCACTTTCGGTTTGAAAAGCCTTTTGCAGTTGCCAAAAATAGAACTTTTTTTTTTACCTCTCTGAGGTTGACAAACACGTTTTGTGGCATTTCTTTTTTAATTTGATGAAGGATGTATTGAGTTTTAAGTAATTTTTGATCATACAGATAAGAGCAATACATCAGTCATATGTGTAATGTGTGGGTGTAGGTTTTGCATTTATACACTCATAATAACAACAAAACTTTGTGCTTTTGTAAAATAAAGAAAACAAAACAGGGTTTGCTCTCCGCCAAGAAACTCAGTGAATACTCGACACACAGAACTGAGAGATATATCTATAGAAAGCCTGACATGTCTACTTTTAAATGAAGTAAGTTGTGTCAAAAACAAATATTCTGTGATAAAGTCATCCGTATGAAACCAACACGATGTCCAGTCTTTCCCATCTGAGCTAATTATCTCTAATGTGATCACGCTTTTGACATTACAATAGTGAGACACACGGCATGTAAACATCACCTCTGTACACAAAGCAGCGAGGCTTTTCTTCACGTTCATCTCAGCTACTGTTTGTTTCTGGAAGAAGACGAGCTGAGAGGGATAAGTTTTGGTTTACCTCAGAAAAAGAAGGAGGCTTGATCCAGCGGAGGAGGTCATGTACATGAGTAAGTCTTTCTTTTATCAGCCTACTTGCATTAGTTGTTATTGTGTTAGTGGGATGAAACTTGTAGGGGGCACAAACTAACGCAGGGTTTAGTTTTGGGGTGAGTGGTTTAAATATTTATAGAAGTGTTAGCATTAAAAATCTTGGTTTATTTATTTGTTGACATGTTAGCATAGCATAACTTAAATTATTTAATGTGAACACTAAAAAATTTTCAAGATATCACTTAATATTTATTTGACCAAAGTAAAAGTACATTTCTGGCTGAAATCTCAGTTTTAAGCATTCATTTCAATAAGACAAATCTGCTATTATTTTATTTATGCCAGCATGGTTACAATGTGCTCATTGTCAAACTTTGAAATTAGATTTTTTTCATTCTTAAAAAAACACATTATTTTATTTGAAAAAGTTAATAATTTTATTTTATTGACACTATTTTAGTTTGTCTCATATTTTTTTCATTGGATCAGATAACATTTTAAGCTTTGTTATGGCCATGTTACAATGTACCCTACTTAGGGGGAATGTTGTCACATTTCACTTGATAATTATGTGGAATGTTTTTGTATTTTGTTTTTGAAAAAATATTGTTCATATATGTGTTGTGTCTGTGACCCAACACTGTTCTGTGATCTTAAGTGGTTCTCTATGACAGTCTGCTGTATTTGATGAGTTGTGCGCTGTTTGTCTCATGCACATTAAATGAATCCCGCAGAACAGTTATTTATCCAGCCACAGCATAATAAGAATCAATTCCACTCATTGTAACCACTAATTGGATTCATTACTGCTGGACTAAGTACTAATTGGACTAGTGCTGTTTAACACAGAGGTCAGTCTGCTCTGCAGAGAAGCAGCTGTGTTTCATTGAAAACAATGAAGGTTCTCGAGTATCTGCATTCATCCGGTGATGTGTAGTAAAATACAGCAGCGCTACTGAATCTACATTTTGCGACTTGCATTGCATGCATGATACACATTTTATCAGTTTTATGCATTGCCTGGGAATCAAAACCATGCTCTTGACTTTGTGTGAGTTACAGGTATCAACAGTTTATCGGAGTCGAGCGTTTGGCCCGGAACTGTATGTGATGTGAGACTGTGACGCAAAATAATGAAAAAATGATGAACAGACAACACAGATTTGTATTGTCATCCTCTCTCACCACACCCAACAACAAATACACAACCAAAAAGGATTTTTCAAAGTTGGAAATAAAGATTATTGGATTTTGTTTTACAAGAAAAAACTATTTTAGTCTGTCTACTTCAAACCATGTCATATTTAGTGTTGAATGTGCTTAATGCTGGATGTGTTTCATCTTTTGTCTTCTCCAGATGTTCACTGATGGACTGGAGTGCTGTGGATTACTTGTGGATTATTGTGATGTTTTTATCAGCTGTTTGGACTCTCATTCTGACGGCACCCATTCACTGCAGAGCATCCATTGCTGAGACACTGATGCTGTGCTACATTTCTACAAACCTGATGAAGACACAAACTCATCCTAATCTTAGACGAACCGAGGTTGAGCACATTTTTCAGCATGCTCATTTCTTAGTGAACTTCTCTAAAGTCAGTACATACTGGAGTCATTAGAAAGCATGTGTTTAATGAAGAGGTTCTGCTCATCTCTTGGTGATTTCAGCTCTGTTCTTTGCTCTAGTACCGTATGAAGACATCAACATGTGCAATACAAGATTTTGCTTTAATCGAATCGTGACTTGTTTCTTTCTTGGCTGTATCTCTCTCCATGTTTTCCGCATGAAGAGTCCTGGAAGTGTCTCATCTCGTGTCCGAATGGAGTGTGGTCTTCTACTTGGAAATTTCAAATCTTATGCAGCAGACTGAAGTAACAAACCAATTTCCCCTCTGAACGCTGAGAACAGTCGCTCAAGACGGCCGTCAACGGCTGACTATCTAAATGCAAATGCAGATGATAATTCCAAGAGCCCCGACACCAAATGAGGTTATTCAAGCCGCGTCACACTGGAAACTGGCTTGTTTGAAATTCCCCTCAGGACACGGGAAGTGACCACAATCCTGGGAAATAATTCAATGATAGTGCAGCAGTGATGGAAGGTATCTCATCCACATCAGTCTGAGTTTATGTCCTAACCAGCTGAGACAAGCAATGAGTGAAATGAAATTTTGTTGGTCACTGGTTTGTATTTCAGAAAAACTGAAAACTCATTTGAGCAAAGTATATTCGTCATCAAACACGGACGAGGAGAGATTGATCATGCAAGTTGAGAAATGCCAGATTTTCTCAAAGTTTCTCATCACAATGATGCCGCCTGGAGAAACATCTCAGGAAAATACAAGGTATGTGTTTTTGGTTTTAAGATCTATTCACTTATTGAATAAATTGGAGACCAATGGTCCATTCACTAAATACACCCCTGTTCAATGGTTGGCACTTATTTAAAAAATTAATCAATTATTTAAAATGTTTTAAATGTTAAAATAAATTTTTATATATATATATATATATATATATGTGATATATATGTGATGTGTGTGTGTATGTGTGTATATATATATATTATTTTATAATAATAAATTTTTATTGGAATTTTAATGTTTAAAGTGATTTATTTTATTAAAATGATTTATTTTTTAATTGTTTTGAAAAATTGTATGATTTTATTATTCGGTTTTACAACTTTTATAAATGTTTTTTAGTTCATTAGTTATATTTTATTATTTGCTTTTAGCAATTCACCACTGATAAACTACTGCTAAATGTAATGTAGAAACTTTGCAACGATTTGAATCGTGAAAAGCGCTATGCAAATAAACGTGAAATGAATTAAAATGAATTAACATTACTTGTTTTCGGTGCTGTCAGAGATCCATTAGAAAAGACTAGTAGAGAAGCTGCTGGTTTCAGTTATTTTGACCACAGTTTGTGCATTAATCGAGCAGACCGAGATGATTTAGATAGGTTTCGTAGTTTCACTGAGTGAAATTCAACAGTTAATGATATCAAAACATGTCATGTGTAAATATATAACAGCTCCAAACACAAACTTATAAACAGATAAGCTAATTAAGACAACATTTTCATAACATACTCATCTTGATGGTAAACAGGATTACATCTTGCAGACTTCTTGAAGTACCATATTAGCTATAATAACCTCATCTCAAACTTGTCCAATCAGAATTCACGCTCATTTCAGAACCACAACGGTCACATGACACCATCCAGCGATTGAACGCTAGTCATACGAGAGGTATCCAATTTTTTTTTTGTCAGATAACCCACATGAAAAAATACTATAGTGGTAGTATACTATAGTAATTTGTAGTGAATACTATGGTGTTTGAATCCTATCTCACTAGTAGGTCTTTCAGGGTGACCTGGGGAGCGCTTGTATCCAAAGCACATCAACTGGTCACTGGGGTTCCTCAGGGATCAGTTCTTGGACCGCTCCTCTTCTCTATATACACTACATCACTGGGTCTCATTATACATGCACATGGCTTCTCCTACCAAAACTTTGTTTTTCTCTTTATTTATTCCTTTCCTTTCTAGCGTGTACTGATTTAAACAATGCCTGAAACTTGGTATTGTAAACACTTCCTGTGTCTGTTTGCCTCTTTAAGAAGAATCACTTTATGTATTCCCCAATTGTAAGTCGCTTTGGATAAGAGAGTCTGCAAAATGAACAAATGTAAATGCTTTGAACCATACTATAGTAAAGTACTTGAATTAGTTTGTTGTGGTAATGCTATAGTTGCTATGGTAATATAGCAACTTTAGTAATATAAAAAAATTCCTTTACTCAATACTGTACCAGGTTTTCTACAACATACGGTATATATACCCTACAGACACGGTAGTACAAAAACTAAAGTATACTACATTATTTCGCAGTTATACTACCGTATGCTGTAGTATTCATTAACAAAGTGTTGTATATTACTATAATATATACAGTATAATACACTTTACTACATAGTATGGATTCAAAAACACTATAGTATTAGTATAAATGACTATAGTATTAGTTTTAAATAATTCTTTTAAGTTTAGTTTCAACAAGTTAAACAACACATTTGTATGTTGTGTAGCGATACGCGTCATTCTAGTGCCATGCAATTAAAAAAAAAAATAAAATTAAACTTTAATCAAGTTGTTTTTTGACCATTTATATTTTTTTTTAAATTATTTTTGAACATTTGTATGATTTAATTTATTCCATTTTCATAAACTCACAAAGTGATTTTAACGGAAATAATCTAGTTTCAAATACAGGTTTGTCAGGCTGTCAGTTATCAAAAAATAATGTATATATATTTTCTCTATTCCTAACAAGACATGTTTAGTTTCAAATACAGGTTTGTCAGGCTGTCAGTTATCAAAAAATAATGTATATATATTTTCTCTACTAAAACCACGACGCACAATCTTTTGATGATTCAACAATACTAACTGTATATGTTTCGAATTTTTAAATACCATATCTAAAGCGGGGGAACATCTTATGATTTCAGTTTACTTTTTTCCTTGGCTTTGCAAATGAGTTTTAATATCGTTAATATAAATATCTGAAATTAAAAATTGATATTATCTGAAAGATGTCATATTGAACAAATTCATTACTGTAATATACTTAATAAGGAACTGAAAGTTCTACTCATTCGTGTGTAGATTTATAAATATGTCGCTTTCTTTTATTTATATCTACTGATATATATAATATATCTCGATCGTATATATATATATTATCTATATATTATACTATATATTAGGGCTGTCAAAGATTCATACTGACTTAACACACATCAAAATTACAAGTTTTGTTGTTCACCATTAATAATTGTATGTGTACAGCAGGATCATATTTATTATGTATACAAGTAACTATTACCAAGACATTATTTTTAATTATATTACCTCTTAGAAAATATATTTTATTATGTATATACATTTATCTATTATAATTCTGATATAATTAATAATATACTATATCTTTAGTTAAACACTCTAAACAGTCTTTCATTCTTAAAAATATATACCATGCCGACCGCCGTGTTATGTATATTATAGCCTAATAAATATACACAGTATACCACACTATATCCCTATCGCCCCCCGACCCACCACCCCCAAAAACTATTTATTTTGGTGTGATTAATCATGATATAATCATTTTAGAGCAGCCGGCTAATAATATACAACCAATCACCGACACACCCCACATAAGGCGCGAGCCTCTTACTTTGCCATGTTACCCTGCCCTGTATCGCATAGGAGAATGACAAGACACCACTCGTGCGTATCGGTCAATACTTAGTTCTGTCTCTATCTCTCTCATTAAAAACATATACTCCAAAATAACACTGTTTAAATCTATCCAAACATGAGTATGCGGGGCAAATGTGAAAATAAATGCAATAAGGTAAACATTTGTGGTAAACTACTATAGTATATTTCTGATTAATGTTTTTAGCCCTCCACAACCATAAAAACACAAGTCTCCAGCAGAATAGATCGACATAGGGGCTTGACCATGCTACCCAAAAGGCACGTAGTAGCATGCTACACAGCGCGCATGCAGAAAACGGGCATGAAAAAGAGGAAAGTGCCAAATACATATTCTGTGTAAACATCTGGCTTGATGCTCTGAAAGAAATCATTTGTTTTTAAGGCACCGAAGTGAAGTTGAAGAGTTGTGTTATTGTGTGTTGTTCGTGGTGGTGTCTGTGGTAATGTACTTTTTCTGCCTCGCCTTCACATGAATCCAGAGCTGAAGAACGACACACATCAGCTGTGAGAACACAAACACACATGCCAGAGATTCCAGCGACACGACCAGGAAAAATTCCCATAATGCTTTCACCGTGACGCGTCAGAACCACATCACCCTCACATTTTCTTGACACAGCTTTTACAACATGCATTACTAATAATTCTGTGAGTTTTGTCCGCTTTTATAAGCAATGATATGTAAATATCAAGTAGGATTCGATTCAAATCTAGAGCTGATATTTCGTATCTTGCATCAGCCTCATATACAGATCCCTAATTTTTTTTTAAATATTTTTATCAATAAATATGCTATCACAAATAGATATTAAACTTTTAAAGAATTTCATTATTTAGCGTACTTTTATATTTTATTCAGCAATTTATTTACATCTAAATATGTAATGTCTATACATTCATGAATATTGTATTTTTATATTTTATGTCAGTTTTCTATATTAATTGTTAATTTCATGTATGTTTTTTTTAAGTTGTGTTTATTATGATGTTTTTTTTAAATATTTTTTTTTTAGAGCTGCGCGTCCAAAAACTAAATTGAAGTACTGTCTATAGTAGATTTGTTAACTTTATAAAAAAAAAAAAAAAAAAAGTTTTAAAATATGCAGCCCTATATTAAAAAAAATAAATAAATTGTGTTTTATACAAAAATTATGTATTTAAAGATTATAAGTACAACGCTTAATAATCCCAGCTGAGGAAATGTATTATGTATTTAGTTTATTTATTATGTATTTAAAGATTATAAGTACAACGCTTAATAATCCCAGCTGAGGAAATGTATTATGTATTTAGTTTATTTTTAATTTATATAAGAACACATATGAGCATATAACAAATAATTACATTTGTAATTGTATTAAATATAGAATTTTTATTTATAATAAATTACATTTAATATTTAATTGCATTTTATTTATTAATTATTGCATTTTTATTTATAATAAATATTATAGTATTTAATTCTTATTTATAATAAATTACATTTAATATTTAATTGCATTTTATTTATTATTTTTTTGGAAGTTGTTAATATAAGTCTCTTTTACATCTGATCATGTAAATACTAAGCAGGATTTATCAACATCAATTAACTATTTCTTGTCTTCTTTTATCCTCTTATCAATTTCGCTGATAAACAACACAACATTTCAACATGTCCCACTAAAGTTAATTGACATAGCAAATAAAAAAGGGAAAAGGACAATAAAATATTAGTATTAGTAAATTTGTAGGCCTATTTTTTAAAATTCTATTGTTTATTGTTAGTTATATATTTTACTCTCACCAGTTTTATATTCCTCTCTAAATATGTCATATTTAATTTGCATTCATTATTAAACCTACAATCCCCTGCTTTTTTTCTTTCATTGGACAGCTGGTAATATAAGTTACCATGAGATGGCAGGGCTGCTGCATGTCTGCTTCTGTACGTCAGTGTTTGGGAGGAACTCACTTCCTGCGGTCTTTGTCCTTCTTGTTGTTGGTGGCTGGTGTTGAAGGCCTGCGCCTGCAGAGGGAGCTCAGGTGGCGAGCTTTGCGTTTGGCTGAAGACGCTCATCTCTCCTCCTCCAGACTCCTGCGCTTCTCCTGCCAGCTTGGCTCTTCTCCTCCGCATGCATCTCGCTTCAGCTGCTCGAACTTCCCTGCAGAGCTGAGTCACACACACATCAACACACACACCACTGCTGCTTAGAAGAATTCACTGCACACACACATGCAAACACATGCTACACACGGAATTTCTTTTAAAGATATTTCCTTTACATGCTCGGTTGTAGTTACTTTAGGGTATTTTAAAAAATATATTTTATTAATGGTCCAAGAAACTGCAAATTCATAAAAAAAAAAAAAAAAAAAAAAAAAAAAAAAAAATATATCATAAAAAAAAAAAAAAAACATTTTAACAAAAATCTTGAATAAGATTGTTAAAATCCTCCAATGTTATAAAAGATGGAGTGCTATGCACTTTGGGGACCCATCTCTACTTTTTAGACACAGCTTTTAAAGTAAAGAGTAAAGAAAATACTATACAAAAATAATTGAAACAATCAAAAAAAAAAAAAAAAAAATTAGATGACTAACTTTTTAGATGAATAAATCAAAGTTAGATCAGCAGGCTACATTTAAATCAAACTTGCGATTCCATTGGACTATTTTGTACGTCGCGCAAGCAACCCCTTCAAAATAAAGTTTGATTTAACATTGAAGAAACTGTTGACAGAAATAAATATATTCTTATTTTAGTGACAGGCAGGCCTGAACATGTACGTCTTGATGAAATATACTACTGTCTACTCCTACTAGGCTATTATTATAATAAATTGATTACAACTTTATCTTACAACCTTAAACTTTGAACCCTTTAATTAAAGCTTTATTTTCTAAATAACACACATCGTTATGTGTTTCATATTTAAAAACAGTAAACTCTTTTGTGCATGCACTTTCTGTTTGCCAAAAAAAAGAAAAGAGAGGGTTTGTTTAATTTAGTTGATTGACAAGAAATGAAAAATTTAAATACACAGCACAGAATAAAACAAACAAACAAGAAAAAAACTTTTTACACTATTATTATCATCACTATTATTATTTTAAAAATAATTTGATTGATTAGATATGCTTTTTGATTATTACAATTTTATTAAGATTTAAATAAAAACAGAATCCAGAAAAATAAAAATGGAAAAAACAGAATTTGGTAAAAAATAAAATGGGATTTGAGAAAAAATAAACCAGATTTAATGTTAAACCTTTATTAAACGTTGTTTAATTGTATAGGTTTCATGATTTTAATTTAATTAGCACATTCTTTTGGACTGCTAAAAATTGAATTTAACCATTAATAAAGGAGTCCAGAGAAATTAAAACATAAAAAAAAAATGTAATCCATAAAAACTGTTTTTTATTTTTTTTTTTGTGAATAAATGGTGTGTTATTTTGGTACCCTCTCTCTCGGGTCGTCCTTCAGCTCGGCCTCTTTTCTCGTTTGACTCGCCTAGGCACTAAACGTCTGTGCCGCATCTCTTCCTGCTCGTCTGCTGCAGCTCACCCACAAACTCCTGCCGCTTCTTCCATCTGCTCGTACTCTGCTGAAGACTGTCATGAAGAACAGTCAACAAAACATCACACGCGTCATCACACTCTCTCATGAAGATGACTCGTTCATTCGAATTTGTCAGATGCAACCTCAGTATCATTTATTAATTCACCGTGGGGGGATTTTTAAAAATTGAGATTTATATTTTAAAAAAAAATCTAAATATTGCAGAAAATCATCTTAAAGTTGTTCAAATGAATTTCTTAGCAATGCATATTACTAATCAAAATTAAGTTTTGATATATTTACAGTAGGGAAATTTTACAAAATATCTTCATGAAGTTCTAAGTCGGCCATGCATTAATAATTTTTTTTTCTGTGTGTTTTCTTCTCGTTAACGACTTAATTTTTCCCCTCTCGTTATCTCGACAATAACGAAGGTCGTTTTTCCTCGTTATAACGCTTAATTTTCCTCTAAGAATTTACAAAACTGCGCCTCTGTGGCACTATAGACCTGATATAACTGTGGGTTTTTTTACTAAATACTGTACGCGGACCTTCATCGGAACATGGTTATCTTAATAATTCTATGCTTGAATCTGATTAAGTTTTTGTAGAGGCATGAGTTTCAAACGAGAAAATGTATAATTGTGGACTCATACAATGTATTTTGTGCTTCTTTTGTCTGATTGCATAAATTTAAATTAGGTAGTTACGGAGATGTTCTGACTACAGTGCTAACTGAGGCTGACTTTGCTTCTGTGTAAAATCCATAGGCTAATTTAATCCCAGTTTTGCATGTTGGTTAATTTTTTTCTACACACACACACATCTTTTAGTACAATATAAACACACATAATCTGCCACGTAAATTACATTAGAATTTTTCTTCATTAAAGGGAAAATTAAAGTGAGTTTATGTCCAGCAGCTCTAATGCGCGTGTTTGCCATTTAAACAGTTAATTACAAAACAAAACGTGCGTTTTACTGTCTCTGGAAAAAATCAACAGTGATTGATCAGCCTTTATTTATACGTATTGAGACGTTATTATTACCTAGGCGAAGCAAAATTTCTGAAATATGCCTACAGTAAGAGCGCCTGCATGGCCTGTCCATCAGATGCCTGTCAACGTTGAGTTCGTTACTATAGCAACAGTAAAACTTTCATGTCGTTTAACGGAAAACACAAAGGAAAAAAAATTAAATGGATGGCCGCTTAGAACTTCCGGATTTAACTTAATATCCTACTGATTTTGGCATAAAATAAATGTATATTGTGACTCATACAAGTTTGTTGTCTATAGCTACAAATATACCTGTGCTGCTGATACTGCTTCGTGCTGCAGGGACACATAGTATAATTAACACAATACCGTAAACATTATCATATTTATCAACAATAGATCGCCGAATAAAAAAAAAAAAAGACATAAAAAAACAAAAAAAAAGCAATTGCTTGGCATAAAAAAGAAAAGAAAAGCACAAACCTGTGGAATCAATATTATTTTAGTATTGAGATGCTATTGTAGATTTTATTAACACTGAATTGGTTTTAATTTTTTTTTGCTGTTGTTGTTTTCCATTTTTTTTTGTGTTTTTGTTGATGTTATTTCTTTTTATTATGTCAGTTTTAGTTATTTTGGTACACAAGTTAAACTGAAGCAAATAGAAAAGAGAAATGTATATAAAATACATTTTTTACATTTTGCATATTTTATTTCAATAATCACTCCTATGTTATTTCAAGTAATGAACATGTTATTTATTTTTTCTAGCGTTCTATAATTAACCTCATATAGAGCACGTGCTGCACTCACACTTCTTTAATTCAAAGCATTTTTGAAGTTTATTAATCATATTCCTGTTTTGATAATTAAAACTTTCTTTTTACACCATTTAAAATATTTAAGTCTTATAACACTAATAGTTTTTAATAATATTTTGAATTAGTTTTAATTTTATATTTTAATTTTAAGTTGCATTTTAAATTTTTTTGCTGCCTTTTTTGCTTTCATCACTTTTATTCGTTTGTTTTTGGTTTTTTATAAATATTTAAGTTTTGGTTATTTTACTACATCAGGATTAAACTGAAAGAAAATGATAAATGCATAAAAATAAATATTTTTATATATAAAATATATTCCTTCATTTTTTATTTCAGTTAATAACATATTTTATTTCAAATACTAAAAAATGTTTTTTTTTTATAGTTTTGCTATATCATAACCTAGCTTGTATAAGTGCAAAAGCGTCACGTTTTGACTTTCAATATTACTTTCTTTGCTCTCACGACTTCTTTAAGTCAGTCAAAGCATCTTGAAGTGTAATAATCATATTTCCTCTTTTTCGCATCCCCAGATTTATAGTCTCTTTAAATTTTAGTTAAACTCTAAAGTCCTATATAAACCCTTAATGGCTTTTAAAAGTCATTTAAAACAGCTGTTGTTTCTCAACCCTCTCCTCGTTGTGAATGAGTGCGGATCTAATGGTCTCGTTAAGAAAGCCAGCAGGAGGGTCCAAAAAAAAAAAAAAAAAAAAAAAAGGTCCATTAGCCGAGATTTTCCATTCTTTCCTCTGTTTTGGAGAAGCCGAGCAGAAATCCTGAGGGAATGTTCCTCTGAGCCGGTGTTGGCAAACAGTTTTCCATGCTCCCCGCCTGCAGAGCCGGGTGGTTAGCAGGGAAGCCCACAGGGGGCGCTGTGGTTAAGGAGCTCTCACCTGACGGGTTTGCACTCGGGGTCGGTGTCTCTGAAGCCCATCTCCTCCAGCTTGCAGCGTCTGTAGAGCTCTGAGGTTCAGGCGTGCGTCTGCTCGCGCCTGTCCTCCATGTTGACGAGATCAGCATCTCAAGTAGCTTCACCGGCCGCAGTGAACTCCCTCGTTCTCCACTGAAACACACACAAACACACCCCAGACCTCTTCAAAACCAGGGCAAGCCTGCTTGAGGAATTCCATTTAGCCCGAGTGTATAAGAGTGAGTGCGGGTGTGGATGAAGGCTCACCCTGCACCACGCCCCACGGATAACTGCCTCAAGCTTTCACCATCTTGTTTCCCCGATGCTCACCTCCCCTGTGCTGCCCACCACGGCGAAGGGAAGATGACCCTGAGAATCAGCTGAATATTAATAACTGATTATATCTGTAGTCAGTGCATGCTTTATTTCCTGTG
Organism: Cyprinus carpio; assembly: GCF_018340385.1. NCBI lineage: Eukaryota > Metazoa > Chordata > Actinopteri > Cypriniformes > Cyprinidae > Cyprinus > Cyprinus carpio. Next base: position 11,514 of record NW_024879272.1, on the reverse strand, counting down.
AGCTTTGAGTTGCTGTGCATAGTAAAATAAAACCCATAATCAGGGTTATTAGAGTTTATAAAAAAAATGAAAATTACAACCGTAAAACACATTTTTGACACCTGAAATAAAATAAACATTATTAACTTAGATTAAATAAATTTCCACTAGCTGCCGAGTCAACATTTCTCATTTTTTAATTTAGTTCAACTTGATGCACTTAAAATAACTAACTAAAATTAAAGCCATAAAAACACTTTTTTGATACCTGAAATAAGATCAATGTTAACTTAAATATATTTATTATTATTTTTTTTATTTTTTTAAAAGCTAGTTTTAGGCAACATTTCACATTTTCATTTAGTTTAACTTGATGTAATAAATGTAATAGTAACTAGTTTTGTTACTTAACAACATAAAATACACGTTAACTAAAATAAAATAAGATATGAAGAGCTTTTTTTTAGTTGCCAAAGCAACATTTCTTGTTTTAATTTAATTGAACTTGATGTAATAAAATAACTAAAATTATATTAATTAATTATACTTTATAATTATAATTTTATAGAAAATTTGTATAATTACATTTTTATATTTATAATTATATTATATTAAATTATTTTTAAAAATTAATAAAAATTATATAGAAAAATAAAAAACTCTAAAGTTGACCAAAATGCAACAAAATTACTAAAACTTTAACTAAAATTAATGAGATTTTGAATAAAGATGGAAAATATAATTATAGACATTTATAAAAGCCCACACACACACACACAAACAAACAAACATATATATATATATACATACATACACACACACACACACACACACACATTTTTTTTAATGAATAAAATCTATAATAGGATCTCAATAATACTAAAATAATACTGATGTAGTGTTTTCTTCCTGATACGACACACTCTTTATATGTAGACGGTTTAACAGAGCGTTCAGGGCGGTTAACAGCCCTTCTTCAATAATTGTCTGGTGTGCTTCATCTGAGGGACTCACGTTCATGGCGGTGTTGATCTTGGCCACGGTCTCGTGTCGATGGGGAACTGGTAGATCTGCACGCCCGTTCCTGACCAGCTCGCTCATGATCTTGATCTTGAACTTGTGCAGCTCGAAGCTCTTGGAGATGGTGTCGGCTTTAGCGATGACGGGGATGATGTTGACCTGCAGCGGAGCGATACACAGAAACCACAGGCTTGATCCAGAGTCCAGCAAAAACAGTAAAAGCTTGAAATGTTTTATAGCCGTTTTCTATTTGAATATATTTTCAAATGTATTGCAGTAATGTATTGCACCAGTCACATGATCCTTCAGAAATCATTCTAATATTCTGATTTGCTGCTCTAAAAACATTATTATTATTATTATTATTATGTTGAAATTTTTTTTTTTCAGGTTTCTTTGATGAATAGAAAGTTCAGAAGAAGTGTGTTTATCTGAAATAGAAATCTTTCTGTTCATCAAAGAATCCTAAAACAAATGTGCTCAACTGTTTTAAATACTGTTGATTGTTATAATAAATGTTCTCAAGCAGCAAATCATCAATTAGAACGTTGCTGGAGGAATCATGTGACATTTGTGAAATTCGCTTTGATCACAGAAATCATTAACATTTAGCAGACATTCACGTGGAAAGCAGTTTATTTTAAAATAGGTTTTTTTTAAAATATTTCACAATTTACTGTTTTATATCTAGACTCTGATCCAATAATGCACGGGTTTAATGAGCAGAAGAGACTTCTTTAAAAACATTAAAAATCTTACTGTTCAGAAAGTTTGGACTGGTAGTGTATACTTCAAAAATTAAAAAAACAACTTGCAACAGATTTCTGTTGTTTTTTAATTGAATTTCTCTGCTCCCGAACACTAGAATATGGAAATAATTAATTTCACACTTCAAAATAATGCTGTTTTTCTTCAGTATTGTTGTTTTGTTTTCCAGTGCAACTGTCTAAAGTTCCTTAAATCAAGATACTTGAGATGCAAAATGAAGTCCACTTTTATTAGAAATTGATCAAAATGAAGCGAGTTCATGATTAAAACAAGACCAAATATCTGCAAACAGGTTCCGAAAAATCCACTTAATACAAAGAGAAACAAGTTTTAATTCTCCATCGACAGGTATTTCTTCTTCTTTTGATCATAAACTCATTTATTTTTGTTCAATTTCCCACGAAACAAGATTTAATTTGCTTCTCCAGTAAACGTGTCTTCATTTAAGGATGTTTACATATTTATATTAGAAAACAAAACAAAAATACTATAAAATATTCATTTTTTGAAAAGTGTATGCAACATCGTGACTTTATGAATTGACATTATTTTGACCTGATTTAATGTTCTAGAATTAAAAGGACCTTTGCGATATTAATTTTGTTTTTAATATTATATTGGATATGAGGAGTTAAAGGGTTAATAAATGTCTTTAATCTTTTTTTTTTCATCTTTATCTAGCACTCTCTATTCTAATTCTATTTTAGCTATCTGTTTTCCTTTTTTATTAAAAACAAACACTTTACCCTTTAAGACATGCACTCTATTTGTTTTCTAACTGCTTGTTTTCTTTTTAAAAAAGACTCTAACACTAGCCTTTTCTATTCTATCCATTTGTTTCCTCTTTATTTCATTTTTTTTGCGTCTTTGTTTAAAGTCTGCTGACCTTGCTGTCCAGTTTCCTTCATTAGTGACCAGGTCCAGGGATTTGAGCCAGTGTCCAGAGTGGAAGCGATGCAAGTACAGACAGGCGTTGGATCCTGGAGTCGTTGATAGATTATGGAGGCGGCGCTGATCTTCAGCTCAGCCTCCTGTAAAGTACGGACTTCGAACTGCAATGTGAGTGCGATTGGTATTGAGTTTGTCGTTTTAGTACGATTTGTGCTGGTAACTATAACAGATCAGGATGAGTTTGTGTCTTCATCATGGTTTGTAGAAATGCAGCACTGGCATCAGTGTCTCATCAATGGATGCTCTGCAGTGAATGGAATTGCCGTCAGAATGAGGTCCCATCACAAAGCTGATAAAAACATCACAATAATCCACAAGTAATCCAGAGCACTCTCAGTCCATCAGTGAACATCTGGAGAAGACAAAAGATGAAACAAATCCAGCATTAAGATTTTTTTAACTCAAATACATAGAGTCTATAATCCATAATAACACTTCCTCAGTGAAAAAAGTGTTCTGGTGTGAATCAGGAGAGAAATCTGCACAGATTAGCGCGGCGTGTAAAACAGCTCTAAACAAATATGTGTCTGGATTTTGATGTGAGAGACAACAGCAGATGCACTTTTTCACTGGAGGAAGTGTTATTATTGATTATAGACTCTATGTATTTGAGTTAAAAACGTCTTAATGCTGGATGTGTTTCAGCTTTTTGTCTTCTCAGATGTTCACTGATGGACTGGAGTGCTGTGGATTACTTGTGGATTGTGTGATGTTTTTTATCAAGCTGTTTGGACTCTCATTCTGACGGCACCCCATTCACTGCAGTAGCATCCATTGATGAGACACTGATGCAGTGCTACATTTCTACAAACCTGATGAAGACACAAACTCATCTCTAATCAGAACCTTTAACAGTGAACAACATGTTAAATCAGTAAATGATCAGAACGGACCTCTCCTGTTTGTTCATCTGATCGCCGAAGCCGACAGTATTAACCACGGTGAGCTTCAGACGAACGTTACTCTCCTGAAGATAGGTAATGCGTGCGCTCGCAAAATTCACCTTCGACGGCTCAAATGGGACGACCGAAATTCTCAAAGTTGGTGTTGAAGAAGCGTGTCCATCAGGCGTGGATTTACCGATCACAGACTTTCAACCTGGAGAAATATGTGCAATATACGTTCTCCATGTAACATACTCGACACACTGTACTTATTAAACTATAATAAACCATCATTTCCTAGGCTCTAAACTTTACTGTAAACCTGTTTCTACTCAATCTCCCTCGTCATCTAATTGAGAGTTTTAGAATGTTTTATCCGAAGTGAAAGCTCTTCTAGTGTGATTGTGAGAAACACTTCCGCGTGTGTTTTTGTCTGAGATCTTTGAGTGATTTTGATCACGTAAAGGTCTGACATAACATGCAGTAATATCTCCAGAGGAAATCTTACCTGCACTGAAGAAGCTCAGACTTTACTTTGAGTTCTCAATCGCAATCATGTTTAGAGTCTCAAATCCCTCGATTATCAGGATCTTTTGAGGAAGCGTTTGTTTCCAGAAGTCTTTACTTTCACTGTTCCTCAAGCGGAGGTCAGATCTTCACAAGACCTCCAGAACATCTCACATCTTTTTGAGGAGCCTTTTATTTCTTCCAAATCTCAATCAACTGCATTATAGGTTGTGGATCATGTACAGTCTCAGATCTTACAATGGCAAATACATTACTGCAGATATAAGAGATCATTGATATCACAGATTCTTCCTCGTTTTTCTGCATATTGAAACCTTCCAGCCGAGACTGTACACGAGGGAAACTGAGGGACTCAAACCACAACTATTAAAAAAGGTTAAAGCATTCACTCATGCTCAGAAAGGATGTCACCGAAGCATTAAGAGCGGTAGCGTGAAGGTAAAGTGTACTTAATTTGTCTTTTGGGAAACATGCAAGTACCTTCTGTTGCTTCCAAAGGGCAGTACTAAATGGAAAAAAAAAATTATATTTCAATAAATAAGAAAAATTTGGACATCTTCATTCTGTTCAAAAGTTTTCACGCCCCGCGTCTTAATGGTTTGTGTTTCCTTCAGGAGCATCACTGAATGTTTGAACCTTTTTTAATAGTTGTTTTTGTGTCTCTGTTTTGTTCTAGTTTTGAAGATGGAACTCAAAATCATACAGTGACTGCTGGAAAGGGTTCAAATATGCAAAATATGCTGGAAAACTGAAGAATCTGCAGGAGCTGGAGGATTTTTCTGAAGAACAGCAGACAGTTTAACTGTTCAGAACAAACAAGTGACTCATTAAACAAAAAAACACAGCTGTGGAGCATCCAGGTAACCACACACAGTGTTAAGAACCAAGGGTTCACAAACTTTTGAAATTTTTTTTTTTTTTTACTTTTTTACTTTTTTATTATTTTTAAATGTAAACATCTTTTATTTAAAATATCTTACTCAGGTCAGTACTAAATAACAAATATCATGCATTTTGTATGATCTCTTATTTTGTTAAAATGATACACATTTTCACAGATTCTGCAACATTCGTATGCTGCTGTAAATATCAGCATCTGCAGCAGATTATAGCATATTTATGCTGTGTTTGAGTCTCTAACTTACCGATGCACAAGATGTTGAAGCAGAATCCTTGACTAGTGGACTTGTTGACCAGTTGATCGGGGCAGACTGTCGAGACAACATGTCCTGATTAGAGCCAGAGGGCCGGGCGTTCTTGTCCTGGAAGAGACCAGCGAGAGAGAAAACATGACGCTGACCCCTGCTATCAATAGGAAGCTGATTTCAAATCTTCCTCTCAAACAAGTGTCACTCAACTCACGATTCTATTCGATTCACGATTTTTTTTGAACAAAATGAGATTTGAGACAAATTAAATTAAATGTGTCCTTTTATTATTGCTTGGACAAAATGCTGCACATTTCTTTGTTAAAATTGAAATATAACACTATAAATAATATATTAATAATAACTTGTATATCATTGCTCTTTTGTTAGTTTTGATTGCGTCTATTGTCCCTCATTTGTAAGTAGCTTTGGATAAAAGAGGTCTACTAAATGACAAAATTTAAAGTGACAATGTAAATGTAAATAACAAACCTAAAACTGGAACTGTTAAAACAAGCCCCAAATCAAAATAAATAAAAATCAATCTCTCTTCATATAAACAAAATAAGGCTTAGATCTGTGCTCTTTCCATTTAAAATTAAAGGCAACCACTGCCGTTTAATCTTGATCCAAACAAAAGATGCTGCATACATTCAATATGAAGCAGTTTTTAATCTAGAATTATATTAAATATGAAGCAAAACACAGAATGGACTTGGGTTTCAGTTTTGTTGAAAACATACATAAAAATATCTGCATGCGACAGCAACAGCAGGCGAGGCTGGAGCAGAGGACCGCAGAGTCACTCTCTGCCAGCAGAGTGGAGCTTAATGGTTTCATTGGTTACAGCTGTAAACCAAAACGCCCCAATGGAACACTGCAGCAGGTGGAGACTCAAATCGTTTCCTTGGTTACTGCTGTAAACAAAGCACTTTGCATGAACACACTGCAGCAGGTGGAGCTTAATGCGTTTCCCTGTTTTACTGCTGTAAACAAAGCACTTGTGAACACTGCAGCAGGTGGAGCTCAAATCGTTTCAGCAGTTAACGCTGTAATCAACAAAGCACTTGTGACCAACTGAAGAGGCAGGTGGATCTTAAAGCGCGTTTCCTGGGTTGCAACGCATTCTTAAAGCGTTTCCTTGGTTACCGCCGTAAAACAAGGATTATATGGAGAAATTATTGAATTTAATATGTATTATATATAGAAGAGATTAAATTAAACTTTAGACATACATTTATATAAGCTCTACCCCTAACCGAATATGCGATTTGTTTCAGCATTTGATTCGAATCGTCATCACTATTTAAGGTAGATCCTTCAAACGGCTCGCACATATTTAAATCGATCTTCAACCGGCTCACGATTCATCATTACATCCCTATTGATGCTGAATTTTTTTTTTTTGTTTTTTAAGCATTTTGATTATTTATTTTTTTTAAAGACAGTCGTGTTATTTTATTGTGTTAAAGAAAAGTGCATTAGTAATATTTCGCTCGATGTGCCCTCTTGTGTCCTCAGGAGAGAAGACAAAAGCTTCCCTCTAACTGAAATTGTGCCTTTTAAATTCTAATATAATTCGAATATTGATAATATTTAAGTACAATTTTGAATTTAGTTTTTCACCCCTATTGTCTAACACATTGAGTTCCAGTTAATCTTTCATTACTCTAATTTCACGCCTTTTCCATCTTAAAATTTTACATTTTTACAAATTTTAACTTTTGATTTTTAACTTTTAAAACTTTATCAAAACTAAACCTTTATCAAATGTAAAACTTTTTCTAAGTTTAGATTTGATATTATACTTTTTAATGTGATTTTATATTTTTTATTGTACTATGTATATTTTTTATGTATATGGTTATATTGTGAATTGTATGATTTTTGTATAGTTTTATATATTTACAGTTTTTATTGATATTTTGAATTGGCTTTTATTTTTATACTTCCAGTTTTCATTTTAATTTAAGTTGAATGTTTGTAATTTTTTGTTATTTTTGTGATTTTTTCACTTTACTTTTTTAATTTCACTATGCAAGTTTTATTTATTTTTGTATCTAATATTAATATTTTAAAAAATGTTTTAATAGTAAAATTTATTAAAAATCGCATAAAATGTATTAAAATTGATAAATCGGATGATTTGTATTCAGATTGATAAATGTATTTTTGATTGCTCATTCAATTACACACGTTCAGATTCATAAATCAGATTAATGCATTACAATGTATTAAATAAGAATATAGTTGAGATGATACAAATAACTGATAAAATCAGATAAATGGTATTCAAATTGATTAAATGTCAAAGTCAAACTTAAATGTGTTCAGCTTTGCTAATTCCTCTCGAGAAAATGTATTCGGAATGATCATAAATACAAATATTCTGATTCTACCAAATCAGATAAATTAAATAAAACTGATAAAGCTGATCATTTTTTTCAAATATATCACGTTTGTATTTTGAGAAATGCATTCGGATTGCTCATTCAGATACACGCATTGGAATTCAGAAATCGAAAAAATTTATCATAAATCATTTCAATTGGTGCATAATGATAAATTAGATATATATCTTCAAATTGATTAATCGGATGTTTGTTTACAGATTAATAAATGAGGCGGGAGCGCGCTCGTCAGGTCGGGACACTCCCAAGCGCGCTCTCACGCCAACTCACGCCAAACTTTACACAGACACAGACACCAAGCAAAAGACTCGAACATGGGACATATCGATCGGTCGCAAAACGTACCATCTGTCGAGAACATCAGAAGAAAGGCATTTGCGCGCAGAAAACAGGAAATTTGAAGGAACAAAAAAACACAGTTCGCCCGTCGGATGGAAAGTCAACAAGTTGCTGTGCAGTAGTTTCCGGCTGACCCATCGCTCCACTGGGGAAGCAAGCCTCTACCACCTCTCCTAGAGCTCAAAGTCTCCCAAGAAAATCTAGGAGCGGACCCTAAAGACTAAGGCGGAATCTATCCATAAGGGATGAGTCCTCCTTACGCGTGACGTGAGCGGACAAAGTATAACGGACTTCAAATTATCAAATAACATTATCACAAGCAACTGGTTCCCACCACTAGACGTCTAATTATGTACTCGAGATGAACGCTTAATAAATCCTGCTAGGTTTCATTAAATTAAAACCTCCTAAAGCTCAATGGAGTTCCAACCCCCATTGTCCCAGCAAATACCCGGTACACACGATCCAACCAGGTGTAACTGGAAATCCATTTTGAGCTACAAAGGCGGAGCCGCTTCCCGCGCTTAAACGCAAGGCGCACTGTGAGCCCAAATGAACGCTTCGCCGGGAAGTAATAACTCCAGGTTAAACGACCAGTGATTCTGTTCTCCAAACAAAGAGTTGCTGGGATGCAAACATCAGCATCTTTCTATACCAGCCTCTCCACCGACCCCTATCTGACCATTCAGTACTCAAATCTCATCCCCTACAGCCAGTGTTGTAAGCCGACGAGACGCGATGTTCCTAATCCTTATCAGCGCACAGAAATAACGATAAATAGACCTGTCAAAAGTGTGCTAGAGCGCAATTAGACGTGAGTGGTTGTGCAATCAACTTATTTATTATTTTATTAACATCTAAAAACATGATATAATACAGCGACCGGGAGTGCACGCAAGCAAATTCCGTCTGCATCTTCTATTGAAGAAAAAATGGGGCTGCGCATTTTAAAGTGATTCCTGAGGCAGCGGGGAAAAACGATGTGACGTGTTTGAAGACGTACAGTATACCCGGAGTGGGCGCCGCGGGCAGCGGCGGCCAGGACGAGGAAGCACGGATGATGTGAGTGAAAACAATCCATACAGAGAAATTAATGCATTACCATTTTGAAAGAACGGTCAGCGATGGAAATACTGAAGAAGCAGTGAAGTCACTGAATCCTAACTTCAGAGGTAGAGGCTGTGAGATGCTGTGAGAGATGCTGAGGAGTTATGGCGTGCGGTCCGGTCCAAAAATAAGGGGGCACGGAACGAACGGGTCGCGGGAATTCCTACATACACTGCCTGTAGCGTGGCATGCACTGAGTTTACCACCCCTGTAGATAGGCAATAGAGCTACCACTCCACCGTGTCACGACAGCGGAACGTGAATGCACTTTCCTCACGCAGGCAGACCATCCTGACTCTCGAAATTATGAAAGTAAAGTGACTTCTCGTAATGTGCTCCAAAAAGAATATTTAGATTATGATATTTAAATAGTTCATGAAATGTTAATACAATGTTTTTTTCTATTTTCCCTTTTTTACCAATATTTTTTGTTAACAACTGATAAACTAAGTGCCTGATTGGCAGAATTTATGAATTATTGATGTAACTTTTTTCCTGCTATGTGACTAGGCGCTAGGGATTGAGAGACATTTTTACAATCTATACTTTTGTGAAAAATAATAAAAAATTAAAATAATATAAACCTGAAATTATAATTGTAAACATCTGTTATTTGCATGACAATTTCATGGGAAGGTAGGCGGCTAAATATATATAGATATCTCAACTGGTTTTTAAAAAAATAATTGATGTAAACTATTAAAGTACCAATGAGCCTTAAGCCTAAGCCAATATAATAAAAATAAATAAATAAATAAAAAGGCACAAGGTCATGGTCACGGGTAGTAACAAGGGAGGCGCACCGCCAAGGGGCGTGGCCAGCTCGGGTGGGCCACGGGCCACCCACTGTAAAACTCTGGCCACCCCTGCTTGGCCACCCCTAGGATGACTCTTGGCAGTGGCTGCATATTAAGTTTTAAATCTATCATTTTATAATCCTATTAATTTTAGATGCGTAATATAGATTTATATATCACATATTAGAATATAGGTATCTATCACACGAAAAGACATGATCCGTTTTTTCTTGACCCAGAAAGAAAATGTCTGCATAATTGCAAATGTGACATTGAATTTTATCCAAACAGTCAATAAATCAAGTAGTTAATATCAAGAGGTTTTAAGTTTTTTGTTTAGAAACATATTCACCGTCTTTTTTGCGATCTATTCTAAAAACCATATCATTCCAAAAAACAGAGCCACTGTTTTGCGTCTCCTGAGACAAAACATGATAGCTTGTTTTTTGTTACCTGACTGATGAATCAATCCGTTTAATGATTGTTCAATCGCAATGGACTACTTATTTAACAGTGACTCCGCTGCCACCTACTGGCCGTTTTAATTTTACATTAAGGTACCCTTCACGATCTCAACCGTCTGGCTGAGGCCAGCCTAAAAATAACTTGTTTAAACAAACAGAAAAGGATGTGAAAGCCCAATTCAGCACCGCGGTGTTCTGGTGTTCAGGGCTCACGCAGAGAGAGTTATCTTAAAAAGCTTGAACACCATATTTGCCTCTTTTTTTCTCTTGTACCGACAAATACATACAAAATATGTCAAAATACCCGTCTTGGAAAGTATGTTCGAAAAAACTGTCGGTTATGTCTTAAGTGAAACAAAATCAGTTTAGAAAAAAAAAAGAAATCAGGATGTGTAAATATGTGGATGCATTAATTGTCCCTTAAAGTGACCGCACCTAGTTTAGCTATCTGCTGTGAATTATTCCCTGCATATATTCAAGGCTTTCTTTTGAATATTCTTTGCATATTAGAATATTTACTATCATTAATAACAAAGGTTACATATTTTATGTAAGTAAGTATAGCAAAATAAAGTAAACTGCGACATATTATACACCAAAATTCTTCATACAGTGGACATATTATACCCCAAAATTCTTCATACAGTGAACCACTAGCAAAATTTATTAATAATATTGATAATGATAAAAATAATAAAATTGGGACCAAAAATTATTGCTAATGCAACCTTTTTACACCAGAGACTGAACAAAATTAAGCAATGCTTGGTAATTGTACAACAAAGTATTGATAGTGTAAATATTTTCATACTAACAGTTGCATTTTTGGTTGATTGTAATCCGTTACATACCTTTCTATCAAAGGTATCTGACATTTTTTAAGATTAAACTCTCTTCTTGTCGTATTTTGTTACCATTATCTAAAGTATAGCAAATAAACTGTGATAATGTGAGAAATGTTGAAGGTGTCTGAATATATTTTTTTTTTTTTTTGACTGTATATTTAATTTTTTACATTGAAGACTATGCAGCACTATATTATTTCATTATTCGGTTTCTTTACCTGGACACCTACAAACGTGAAAAAACTGAAACATTGTGTAACTAGCACAAATAAA